>NW_019272112.1:180594-219018 GCF_002738345.1 Cucurbita maxima | reverse complement strand
GATATGGGTGTTTGTGAGAGCTGCGTTATGGAAAAATATAAACGAGTTAGCTTCACAAAAATTGCTAGAGAACCAAAGAAAGTACGATTGGAAATGGCCCATACAGACGTTTGGGGACCATCTCCAGTTTCTTCATTTCTAGTACCAAAATTTCATGGATTAGATGTCTCGCACTCTGCAACGAAAACTCTCTGTTTTCCTAAGGCTAGTCATATATCTCATGACCACTCTTTTCCTCCTCACCATATCTAGACACTATAACGTTGATCCATTATGGTCTTATATAGTTAACGTTCACTCTTTAATGTCCAAGGACATTTTATAACTACCACGAAAATCAAAAGATACAATAAATTCATACAAGTTTTACAACATATCATATACTACAAAATAGGGTTAGACTGCTTACTTGGTCGCAGAAAGACGTGTCATCGAGGTGAGTCATAGAGATATATGATTATTTATCTTAAGAAAAAATCTATATAATTTAAAATCCGGCTGCTCTGATACCAATCTGTCACAACCCAAATTTCAAGGGTTCAAAACTCAAATAGAAACTAAAATTGAAAGTTAAAACAAATAAAAATAAAAGTAAATTAATATAAAATAAGCGGTAAGATTAAAATAAGATTGAGAAAACAGCACCACATTAAATATAAAATAAAATTAAATTATAAAACAGTGTTGTTCAAATTTATTCAAACAAAAAAAAAAAGTGTTTGGGATAGAATTACAAAAAAAAAAAAAAAAGTACAAAAAAACTCAAACACAAAGACAAACTAACGCTGCATAACAACCCCATCTGTGAGTGCACAATCTTTGAAGGCTCCCTCATACAAACCCATCCAAAATAATCACACCTGTGACCGCATCTCCTGACTTTAAACTGCTAGTCTAAACATGGTTTTGTCACCAAAACTTTAGAGTTTAATCTATCTTTACAAAAATATTTTTCTCTTAATTTATAATTAGTCATCAAAAGTAATAATTAGATACAAATTTGGTTTAGAATTCAAAACTTTCAAATCTTCTTGTTCCTTAACCATATTCAAATCCAGATTCTTGAACTCCTTGTACCTTAAATAAAGTTGGTCTCCTCTAATAAAATAGGAATTTCTCTTAAGATCATTAATACAATTATGCTTTATCTTAAACACGCCAAACATGAAACTAAAGTGCATTCAATTTAACTCCATTTTATTGCCATCTTGAATGATGTTTAGGGTATATTATTGATTTACTTTAAAGTTCTTGTGACATGACAGTTCATATTAGTTAAACTTTCTGTAAAATCACAAGTTAAAAAACAACAACAATGAACCTAAGTCTATTAGTCATTTCAAAGACAATTTCTTTTTCCATCTTATCGATAATAATAGTTCAAATAAATCCATATTATGCAAAGAAACAAGTTTACGACTCATAAAAAAACCTACCTAAATTATGTCCTAAAAATTTGAAAACATAAGTTGTAGTTGATAATTACACACAAAATTCCCTAAATTCATGAATTTGTGTCCAATTAATTAATCCTAAAGATGGTAACTAGCATATAGTAATTGAAGCTCCACATGAAGTAATTTAAAGTTCCCCAAATTTTATCTCATCTTTAATGAAGCAAGAATTGCACGGAAGTTCATGAAATACTTATAGACTCTGAGTACTATTAATGCAATTATGTTTCATATGAGTTTGTCATAAATGAAACTAAGGTGCATTCAATACAACTTTATTTTCTTGTCATATGAGACAAAATAGAAAACTTAAATCAAAACTAAGGTGCATTCAATACAACTTTATTTTCTTGTCATATGAGACAAAATAGAAAACTTAAATCAAACAAACTGATGAACTAAACCGAATCAATCCAACCCAAATTGATTAGTTTGTTTCTTTTGTTGGGTTGTTGGGTTGTTTGATAACCCTTTTATATTATAACAATTCAACTTTTCATGAGAGAAAAATATATTTAAGTAGAAGTTAAAAATATTGGGGTTCAAGAAAAGACATTTAGTTTAGTGGTATGATTCTCACTTGTGGTGCAATTTGAGTTCAATTCTTGAAATGCCCTTATGTCTAATTCTTTTTTTATCGAAGGACTTCATATTCGACATCAACCTAACTTCATATTCAACATTTTATACTTACCATCATGCTCTTAATACAATATCCCATCCCAAGGCTTTATTCTCCAAGACACATTCTACCTCTGAGGACTTCACGTGTTTCCTGCAATACGAAAAAATACAAACTTAATACCTAGGCCTAAGGCTTCATACATACGTTTCAAGTGGTATAACAAGGGCATTTGGTCTAGTGGTATGATTCTCGCTCTGGGAGTGAGAGGTCTTGAGTTTGATGATTCTCAAAATGCTCCTTCAAGAGATTGTAGTACGAATTATGGGGCTGTAGCTCGGATAGTAGAGCGCTCACTTCTATGTGGAAAGTTCCGGGGTTGATACCTTGCATCTCCAAAATGAATCGCGATCACTAAATATATTATTTCTTTTCAATTTTTTCTTATTTACGACATAATGAGCAGGGATAGTGTTTCATGTCACTATTATTGAAAATTACTTCTTTTCAATTTTTCCTTATTCATGACATGTTGAGTAGTGATATTTCTTCATTTTCACTATTATTGATGATGGAAAATTTAGGGTTTTGTGATGCAAGAATTGTGGGGATGTAGCTTCGCTTAACATACGAGAGTTACGACTTAGCATACGAGAGGTATTGGGGATCGATACCTCGCATCTCCAAAAGAAACTATTTATTATTAATATTTTATTTCTATTCAATATTTCCTTATTTATGACATAATATGCATATATACCTTTTCATTTTCACAATTATTGATGAAGGGACGTTTAGGGTTTTTTGATAGTTCGAATGGTAGAGCGTTCATTTCCCATGTGGAAAGTATGGGGATCAATACCTTGCATCTTCAATTGAACCGATTATTAAATATATTATTTTTTTTTCAATTTTTTCTTATGGGGATCGATACTCTGTATCTTTAGATTTATTATTAAGGGGATATCTTGCATCTCCAAAAGAAACTATTTGTTAATAATATTTTATTTCTATTCGCTCATTTGTTATTAATATTTTGATATTTTTTTATTTTCACTATTATTGATGATCGGACATTAATAGGGTTTTATGATGTAAGAATCATGGGGATGTAGCTCAGATGGTAGAGCGCTTGCTTTGCATGTGAGAGGTGTACAAGGATCGATACCTCGCATCCCCAAAAATAAGATTATCTATTATTAAATATATTGTTTCTTTTCAATTTTTCCTTATTCATGACCTGTTGTGTAGCAATATTTCTTCATTTTCACTATTATTGATGACGAAAAATTTAGGGTTTTGTGATGCAAAAATTGTGGGGATGTAGTTCAGATGGTAGAGCGTTCGCTTAGCATGCGAGAGGTATGGGGATCGATACCCCACATCTCCAAAAGAAAGAAATGATTTTTTTAAGTATGAGTTAATTTAACATGTTATGTATAAGGTGGGTACGAGAGAAAAAGAAAAGATACTTATATAAGGAGGACTTCTTCACTTCTTCACAATTGCAATATCTGGCGGAAAAGACCGTTCACCACACGCTTCTAAAATAAATTATATCATTGACACCCTTAACCCTTAATTGGAACTAGATGTTAAGGCAAATCTTCTCCACAACTCACTTTGGAACACAATTATATCATTGACACCCTTAATTGGAACTAGATGTTAAGGCAAATCTTCTCCACAACTCACTTTGGAACACTTTTAGATAGTTTCAACAAACTTACTTTGCTCGTGAATACTTTGGAATTTGATATTTATAGTTGTGGAGAACGCTATTCAAATTGATACGGTCGAATCTTACAACAAAGTCTAATTGAGCCTCCATCTATTAGGAGATAGCTTCGAATCAAATTCTTTAGTTTGGACAATGGTTGCATTATTTTAGTCAAACAACCGAGACTAGTGTATTTCCAATAGTATAAACATTTTGTACGTGTATTTTCTTACATATTAACAATTGTATACAAATAATAACTAAATTTATGAGTAGAAGTTTGGATGAAGTTTTATTAAATAGGTAATCTTAAATTATATCTAAAAATATATAAGATTTTTTTTTTTATATACATTTACGAGAACAAATCAAAGATTCAAGAAGATGTCATTCATTTTTCCTTAAGTGTCAATTTTTATTCTCCATCTCAACATAAATTAAACTTATTTTTGTGAAGATATCTATTTATAAAAGCAAAATACTCAGAGTCACAAAAATAAAAATGAGATATAGATACGAGACATAAATATGATACCAAATAGATATGGTAACATGTCATTTGTAAAAAACTAGGACACCGATGTGACAATGATACATTAATTAAAAAGAATTATTTCAAAAAATTTATCAATTTTAGATTAGAAATAAATTCATATAAATAAGTTTATATGTTTGTATACTTGACGATAGTTGACCGCTTACTCTTGTTTTGGATGTAAGTGATGATTATCGGCAATATGAGTTGTGTCATTACCACACCGTTATCAAGAGGAAGTAAAGTAGAGTAGAATAGATCAACCGATCCATTTATTGAGAGTACTGTAAGAGGCACACAAGCAATATTTTAAGTTACTTTTAAGATTAAAAGTAATAAAGTAATTACTGCCAGTTCTTTTTATGCATCTTATTTTGATCTAGCACATAAATGCTTCCTAATTATTTTATTTATTTTTTTATGAATTAGGTTATGAAGATCGTTTGAATTATAAACGCTTTAATTCAAACAATATTTAATAACTAATCATTTTAATATTTATACTCAAATATACTAACAAGTACTAGTAACACCAGTCTTAATGACTTAAAGAATACAACTATTATCTCCAACTATAAAGAATTTAATTCCAACCTATTCTAATGGACAAATGCTTTATTAGACTATTGTAAGATTTCACTTCCTCAATTTAAGTAGCGTTCAACTACAACTATAAATATCAAAGTCTTAAGTATTCATGAACAAAATCGGCCTAACAATGTTTCTTGGAAAAATTTACCAAAGGTGTTAGAATGAGCAGTGTGGAAGGGTTGCCTTTAGATGCTTTAGTATCAATTAAAGATGTCAATATCCTAGTAGTGTAAAATGCAGGAAGGTTCGTAATTGAAAAGAATAACGAGAATAGTGAACATCGTGTCATCTACAAGCGTGTGGTGAACGGTCTAGTTAGTATGACTAGAGAACATCGTCCTCGCAGAATTTATATTATTGTGATAGAAGTTATAAATAACAATGATATTCCTTGGTCTTTTATTACAAAGGTGCAGAATTTTCTTTTTATGCATGTGATATATCCATCGCCACCTACTTATAAGCTCTCATATCTTTTAAAGAAGTTCTCGAGTTCCTTATCCCCAAGTAGCAGTACAACTACTAGAATGCTATCCCTACTTATAATAAGCCCTCTCTCTCTCTCTCGAAATATGTGTGTGTGTGTTTAAGTAAAAGTGTACAAGTAATTTGTTACTTTTGAACTTAAAATGCTTATAATTCAATTTATCTTTGTTATCAACAATAATTATCAAACGGTATATAATTTTGTCCAAGTAAGGTCGCTTCTCATTCCCTATATGATATCATAACACAAAATCAAGCGGAAGGGTTAACGATAAAATGATAACAAAAACCCATTCGTCGAACTAACTATAAAGGAAGGGTTGGTTGGAAACCATGTCTATACTTCTTTGCTTTAATCATAGGTAACTAAAGATATATAAGAACAACAAAATATGGCATGCCCAGTCAAAACAGAAAAAATTTCTTGCCATGTTATAGTTAATGAATATGGTATGCACAAAGATCCGACGTCACACTTCATGATTGAAGACCAATACAGTGAGCTGAGGTCGTCCATACCGTCTTTGGTCGAATTATGTCAAGCAAATGTTGCAGCAAGCAAGGAGATTTAATGCACAAATGTCTCTGATGTGAAAGGCGCACCAATTCAATGAGATTTAAGTAACCATGAATAAGACACATGATACAGCTTGTAAACGAAAAAAAGTCCATGACTCTTGTTATTTTCTTCCACTACAAACCTTCTAGCCTCGTGCACTTTTTTGTCATTGACATCCTTAATTGAAATTAGAATTGAAGGAAACACTTCTCCACAACTTATTATGGAACACCTTTGATAGACAGTTTCAACAGATTTACTTTGTCGAGGAATACTTTAAAATTCGATATTTATAGTTGAACGCTACTTAAATTGATGAAGTGAAATCTTACAATAGAGGTTAATAAATCATTTGTCTATTAGAAGGGAGCTTGGAATTAAATTCTTTATAGTTGGGATAAGGGATGTTTTAGTCCAACCAAGTATACTTTTTAGTTTTAAAATAAATTAATTTTTTTAGTTTAAAATAAATTGATTTTTTAGTTTTAATTTTATTCCGAATAAATTAATTTTGATGTGGTGTTATGTATTTTAATAAAATTAACATTAACTTAATCAACAAAAATTTGTATCCCAAGGCTAGAAGGTTTGCACTCTATCTAAAACAAATTACTCATAATTTTTTTTTAAAAAAAATACTGTTGAATTTTAAAAAAAAAAAAAAAGCTTCAAAACTACTCTTTAACTTTCAAAAGTGTTTAAAAAAAGATAGATGAGAAGAAAATTGTGTTCATGGGGGGAAAAAATTGAAGGTTATTTTAGGGGAATGTTTTCAAGATCAGTATAAGATCCTGAAAACATAACAAGAAGTAATATCCTAGCTTAAGGTCGCCATTAAGAACCTACTAGTAGGCTACTTACTAAGTTTTACTCACTTCATGTTTATCATTTTTTTTCAAGTAACTAAGCGTTGGTCGTGGATGAGATCGGACTTTGGAGTGTGGGCCATAGACTAACCTCTGTTTTTAATCTAGTATTTTTTGTTCTTCTTTTGAGTCTACTTCTTATTTTGTGTTTGTAATGAAACACCCCGAAAATGAAGGAAATTAGCTCCCATAAGAATAAGCCACTCATGAAAAACCCAAAGGATAGAAAGGAAAAAAATGAAAGTATTAAGCAAGAACAAGGGACTTAGTCAAGTCACTCTGTGTCTAACTAGTGATTTCAAAGAGTTAAAAGACCTTTTGAAAAGGATTGGAAAGGAAAAAGTAAATGAAGAGGGCAAAAAAAAGTCATTTTATCAATGATCAAGAATCTTTCCGGATTTGTAATTCCTTATCTAGAAGGAATCTCAAGATTCAAAATAAGCAAAAAAATGATAAAAAAAGCAATTAGGAATTTGTAGAAAAATTATGATTGTTCGAGAAAAATAATTATAAAATATTCAAAAAGTGGAATATTACCAAAATACCCCTGGAAGAATGGATAGTTACAGAAATGGCACTCTAATTAGAATCAGAGCATCTACCGTGACCATTCGAGCAAAATCCTTCGAACTCAAATCTCAACCGTCGGATCTCCTCAAAAATTTGATATGATCTAGAACGAATACGCACGAATCATCACATCCAACGACTAGTATTCAAAGCCAAGGTCGGTAAGGCTATGATCGAAGTTGATATCTCCGAAAAATTATCAAAAAAGTTCAATCTCTAAATAACGAAGATTCTGGAGCTCTTAATGTCTGTTTAAGCATCTCCTATAAAGTCTGAAATAGGAGCAACAATACGGAATAAGAATCGAGAAAGGTCGATCCCTCAATCGAAGGCAATGAGCGTTTAGATTATAGGTCTCGTACTCTCAGATTTCTTCCAAATTCGAGAGCAATCCTCCACCATTTCTCTTCAATCTTATTCCTACAGTTTCTCAACGAGATTACCCACAAGTTCTATGAAGGAATAGAGTGCTGAAAGTGCCGAGAAACCATTCCCCCAATTCAATCCGCCATTGAAGAACTTCAAGAAAAACTTGAAAATCCAATCCGAGGATACATGATGACTCGTCGAGCAAAAATGATTCCAATCAGTTTCTGCACCTCCACAGAATGCTTCCATAGAAGACCACGAAGAAAAATAACCTCGAGAGCGTGCCGAATTGAAGAAAATAGGTTTCAAAATTAAATTGAGTATAAGAGTCGAATTCCTATCTACGATCTCTTTTCCTTCAAATTAAGGATTCCTCTAGTTTCAGAGGAAGAAGTTTAGTAAACTTGATGAAGAAATCGAGAGTTGAAACGTCGTAGAACAAACTACCCACGAGATCGAAATCTAGCGTTTCGAGTGAGTAGCATACCGAGAACGATTTCTAGAAGTTAAGGTCCTACACTCAAAGACGTTCCTCCAAAACCAATTCCTTTAGCTTGAAAATAAGATATGGAAGAGGTTCAATGAAGAAATAGGGCCTTGAAACCTCTAGAATCGGCTACCCAATAAGAAATCCTTTGTTTTATCTCCAACGATAAATCAGATTTTGGATGAAGTTTGGAAGCGAATATCTTAAGCTACGATCCATGAGAAGGTATCAAATAAATCTCTAATCCTTTCTTGTAACATCCATCTTTAAGTTTCACGAAGAAATCAAGGAGAGAAACGCTGTAAATGTGGCTGTACAAGCCGAGTTTCAGATGGCGGCGATGCAAAAAATGCGCATCTTCTTCCTGTTTAGAGGAAGAAAACGATGATACTGTCCAAGTAAACTCAAAATTTGACCTTTTCTAGAATTTTCTCAATTTTAACCCCATTCCAGACCGATTCTTGTAAAAAACATTATGGTTTCATAAACTAGACACAATAAGGAGTATGTGGAAGGAAATTTGAAGTAATTCAGATACTGGAAGATCAATAATGGAGGTCCCAAACATCGACGACAAGACAAGTAGCCCAAGAAATACTTGTAGAAATCGCTTGGATTTTCATATGAACCCTAAACCAAGTATGAATTAAGGATATATGAAAGAAAAATCCAAAAAACTGTGAGTTAAGACCCTGAACCAATCAAATAGCTCGAGATTTAAGTAATTTAAAATAACCCACTATCTGAGCTCCGTTGTCTATCAAATTTTAATACTAAGCATTTATAGCATGTTCAGGTTAGATATGAAATTTGGTGGTCATTGAATAAGGATAAGTAGGTAAATCAAGAAACGGTGTAAAATGACCTTAATGCCCCTTTATTATTTCAATATTCACTAGAGAAACAAGGGGTAAAAAAACTATATTATTTCAAACCCTCCATTGTTGCTTCTACTTTGCATGAAAATGCTTCCACTAAATCATGTTACTAACTAGTTGGTTTCGTTCGGTTCAATTCTTGGGTCCACTAGATTGAATCGACCTAGCTCAATTAAACTCTTGATAATATAAAAATCATAAGTTTCTTAAATTACGTTAACTTAAAAGTTTAACCCCTAATTTTTTTTAGAATGTTTAGCTTTGTGTCTAGTTGATCTCTAAATGCTTAAAAGTATCTAATAAAACTTCTATTTAAGGAACTTTTCTGCAGGTTTATTATTAAGGAATTTAAAATGAGTGATTTGATATATATCATAGAGGACAAAATATTTATTTGTTTCAAATATCTTATGTTGACCATTCTTTTTTGCCAAGTATTTTGAATATTATCATTGTGAATTACTAATGTCGATTGAATCTCATTAATAACAATATTCCAAAACTCGAGTAAAGATGACATCAAAATTAATACTTTAATTTCATCTTCAAAATTTATTTCTACTTAACTCAGTTGACTTATAATCCTAATAGTCACCCATACACAAATATTTACAACCTTAAATGTAAAATTATAAGGAGTACAAGAGAAAAGTGCTTAAAATAGTTTCAAAATATAGAAAAAAAAGATAATAGGGATTGGTGAAAGTCAACATTTGTTTTTGGTTAGCATGGTACCATCAAAACTTGTTTATTTCTTTGAAATGTTTTGAGTTTACAATTTACACGTTTTCATTTAAAAATGAAGCAAAATTAGTCTGGTTGTCAAATGTTGTCACGCTTAAAACTACCATGAAGGTATAATCGACCTATTATCCTTCCACCAATAGGAGCAAAAGGCAACGTTACTATGTGAAACTAGTTTCATGTCATTTATTCAACAATAAGGGTGTTAGCATGCATTTAGAAATGAACTCATATTTAAAAAAATTAGATAAAATAGAAAAGAATTGTTATCTCAAAGATAATGATACTATGTGAAACTAGCCTCAAGAATGTTAAGGGCATTAGTTTTGAAAGTTCATGAATATTTTTGGTGGGTTCTCGAAGCACGGATTTCAAGTTAAAAGAGGTTGAACACAAAGTAAAATGTTTTCTCGAAATAAAAAAAGAATTAAAATATAATGAACGTATATATTTACAATATATTCAAAATAGAGTTTATAGGCTTATAGTACAAAATAAGGGAAAGGTTAAAAAAAATCATTTTAAAACATCAAAAATAGTTTTGGTGGGTGTTGTTGGTCTAGGGAAACTACTCTTAGTTACATGAAAAAGATGGAATGAGTACAAGACTGTTTGGAATAAAGGTTTTTAACCATGTTCAAAAATGGGTGCTTGGATACCAAGCTCTTTTCTTAATGATAGCTTTGGTTCTTGTCCAAGAATAGTGGGTTTCTATGTGGTGGAGGACTTTGGAATAAGGGTTGGAAACAGTAATTATTCCTTTAGACACCTGGTGGTCGGGAGCAAATTGTCTGTCCAAAATAATAGGACCCAACCAGATTCGAACTAGTGACCTCTTGATCTACAATCAAATGCTCTACCACTAAGCTATGAACCCATTTTACATGATTTTAACCTTAGTGACCCCTTCTACCAAGTGTCAGTCCAAAAGTGTAAAACGTGTCTGTCGAAAATAGAAAGACCCAACTAAGTTCAAACGGGTGACAGGTTAAATTCTCTACCATTGAGCCTTGGATTCATTTTGTAGGATTTTAACCTGAGTGACCCCTTAGACATAGTGTCAGTCTAAAAAGTGTAACAAATTTCTATCCAAATAGTAGGGCCCAACTAGGTTCGAATTGGTGACCTCTTGATCTGCAATCAAATGATCTAATATTGAGCTATGGACCCATTTTGTATGATCTCAACCTTAGTGACCCCTTATATAGATTATCGGTCCAAAAAGTGACCCTACTGAATCGGCTATGGACCAATTTTGTATAAATTGGTGGATTACCTATCGGAAATTAAACACAAGTTGTTAGATCAAAGTCGAAAGTGCTAACCACTACACCATAGAACCACTTGTTAAACTTTATTTTGGCAGCGATTTTGATAAGTGCCACTAACGCTAGATTTTGCAAAGCTAGAGATCGTAGTATCCTTGCAAACTTTTACAAAGAAAGCTAACTTAACGAATTGATTTCAACCAGTAGCAGGTTAGAAGGATAAATAACTCTTAGATTGAACTTGGAATCTATGATTGTCACTCTTAGATTCCAAGATGACTCACTCAAGAATTAACTTGATCATGACTAATCCAATGAATAGATTTTAACACCAAACCTAAAACAAGGTTTGAAAGAAACATAACACCAAATGGTTTCAAACACAAAGTTTTTGTATTCCAAAATGTTTTCAAACTTGAATATTACAAGTATTTAAATAGGCCAAAAAGATAATTCAAACGTTCATCTACAAACTACCCAAAGCTATTAAATACAAATTGAAGAAAATAAGAAATAACATAAATAATCTTAAATGTAATTCAACTCCCGAAGATAAAAAATCTTCAAATTACATTCCAATGTCAAGTGATATTTTATTACAACTCAATTCTTTTCTTGATTTATTGTAATTGAACTTAAAAGTACGACAAATAAGTTGGATTTATTTTAAATTTCTTTTAAAATTTTTGTGCACAAAATACAATTGAAATAATATTTTTTTTTTACTGTTTGGTAATTTGTGTGGTATTATTAGAGGCTTTTGAATGAAATATGATAATCGATTCCCGGTCCTCTTTGACAATTTTAGATACCTCCATATCTGATATTTGATGCGTCACGTTTCACTATGAGATCTGCCCTTGGGTCAATAAGACTTAAGTAGATAGTTTATTTGACTAATGATTTGATTTTTTTGGGTTGTAGAGATATCCTTTACAAATCAAGACTTTGTATTATTTTCAAGACACTCATCAAGACATTTGTAAATATGCCTGATATCTTGAAGGATTTAAGACACATAATTGAGAGAACCTAATTTTTTTTTTGAAGTTGGCTTTTCTAGGATACGTCATCACGAAAGTTTGAGACAAACTCAATGGACCTTTGGATGGGTTTTATAAGGCTCAAATAAATTTAAAATCCAAGAAAACTGATCTGAGTTTGATATTATTTGATTTTGGGTATGGACACAACTAGCTGATTTCTTTGGATTACATTAATGAATGTATGTAGATGTTTAAAGTGTTGATCTTAATGGTTTTAGAAAATATCAACACAATGCAAAACTATGGTGGTGCTCGAAGGTGAGTTGTATAAAAAACTAGTCATGCACCAAAAAATTATGGGAAGACCATTGATGGAATTCAAGCAATCGACGCTCCCCTGGATGGGTTTCCAATCAAAGACCTAATGTTTGATGTTGACTCTTTTGAAGAAAGAAACACATGATCGAAGAACAAGAAACGTGGCGGTAGCTCTGAGAACTCTATCACACTCATAAAAAAATGTGTCGAAGAGTTAGACATTACACAGAAGATCTTTCTTTCATCGAGGAGACCCGAGTTTGATTCTCGACAATGAAATTTTATTTTCTTATTTCTTTTATCTATAGTTTCATATTTAAACTTTACCTAGGTTTTGAGAAGCACTATAATGGATGAGTTCAATAGTATCTTAAATTCAAAAGATTCTTATGAACTTGGTTTGAGAGTCACTATAATTATCAAGTTATCTTAGATTAAAAAGACTTTTATGAACTTTGAACCTTTAATAGGGTTATGTCATAGATATTTGGTTCAATTTCAACAAGTGAGGTTGAGGTGATTCAAATGGTTAATGTGATAATCCGGTCATTTTCAAGGTCTCTTTTGTTGATCGTCATCATGGCTGAGATGACTGAGATGAGCACCCAAGTGAGTTTGACAAGGAGGGTCGTAGAGAACCCCACCCCTAGCCAAGCTCATTTTGGGCTTAACAAACTTAAAATCCAAAAACACAAACCCTTAAATGGGAACTGGGATGCTAAGGAATTAGAAAACTTTATTTTTGACGTAGAACAATACTTGAAGGTTACAGGAACTTGCTCGTAGGACCTAAGAGTTACGTTGGCCACAATGCATCTCATGGACGATGGCGCTCGAAGGTGGATGATATAAAAAATGGGTCATGCACCATAAACTCACGGGAAGACCATTGATGGAATTGATGCAATTGACGCTCCCCTGGATGGGTTGCCAATTAAAGACCTGAGGTTTGATGTTGACTCTTTTGAAGAAAAAACCACACGATCGAAAACCTCAAAATGTCGCGGTAGCTCTAAGAACTCTACCATACGACCTGAGAGTTGAGGGCTACAGGAACTTTCTCATACGACCTGAGAGTTACGTTAGCCGCAATGCATCTCATGGACGATGCAAACTATGATAGTGCTCGAAGGTGAATGGTATATAAAATGGGTCATGCACCATAAACTCATGGGAAGATCGTTGATGGAATCGATGCAATCAATGCTCCCCGGATGGGTTGCCAATCAAAGACCTAACATTTGATGTTGACTCTTTTGAAGAAAGAGCCACATAGTCGAACAGCTCGAAGCATCGTGGTAGCTCTGAGAACTCTAACACACACAAGAAAGGACGTGTCGAAGAGTTAGACATTAAGCAAAAGATCATGTTAAAACTCTTCAGCGATCTGACAAAAGACTTCAGGACATCCTCACCAAAAATCCATTGTCATCTAGCGGTTAGGATATCTGGCTTTCATCGAGGAGACTTTGGTTTGATTCCTGTCAATGAAATATTATTTTCTTATTTCATTTTATTTTACAGTTTCTATCTTAGATTAAAAAGACTTTTATGAACTTGGTACCTTTGTTAGAGTTATGTTATAGATATTTGGTTCAATTTCAACAAGTGGGGTTGAGGTGATTCAAATGGTTAATGCGATAATCCAGTCGTTTTAGAGGTCTCTCTTGTTGAACGACATCATGGTTGAGATGAGCAGGTGATTCAAATGGTTAATGCAATAATCCAGTCGTTTTCGCGGTCTCTCTTGTTGAACGACATCATGGTTGAGATGAGCACCCGAGTGAGTTTGACAAGTTGGGTTGTAGAGAACCACATCTCAAGCCAAGTTCATGTGGGCTTAACAAACTTAAAATCCAAGAACACAACCCCTTAAATGGAAACCGGGATGCTAAGGAATTAAAAAGATTTATTTTTGACATAGAACAATACTGGAAGGTTACTGGAACTTGCACATAGAACCTAAAAGTTACGTTGGTCGCAATGCATCTCATGGACGATGCAAAACTATGGTGGCGCTCGAAGGTGAATGGTAAAAAAAAAGGGTCATGCACCATAAACTCATGGGGAAACTGTTGATGGAATCGATGCAATTGACGCTCCTCTAGATGGGTTGCCAATCAAGGACTCGATGTTTGATGTTGATCCTTTTGAAGAAAGAGCCAAACGATTGAACAGCTCGAATAGTCTCGGTAACTCTGAGAATTCTATCACACACATGAAAGGACGTGTCGAAGAGTTAGACATTACCCAAAACATTATACTAAAACTCATTAGCGATTAGATAAAAGACACCAAGACAACTACACTTAAAATTCATTGTTGTCCTACGGTTTGTATATTTTTCTTTCACATAGGAGATTCTGGTTTAATTCTCTGAAATGGAATATTATTTTCTTATTTCTTTTTATTTGATAGTTTCATCTCTTGTCACCAATTATATTTAAACTTTGCCTAAGTTTGAGAGGTACTTTAATGGTCAAGTTCAATAGTATCTTAGATTAAAAAGACTTTATGAACATCGTACCGTATGTTAGTGTTATGTTATAGATATTTGTTTCAATTTCAATAAGTGGGGTTGAGGTGATTCAAATGGTTAATGCGATAATCCGGCTATTTTTTAGGTCTCTCTTGTTAAACGCCATCATGGTTGAGATGAGCACCCGAGTGAGTTTGACAAGGAGACTCGAATTTAAACTTTACCGACGTTTGAGAGGCACTATAATGGTCAAGTTCAATGGTATTTTAGATTAAAAAACCCTTTTATGAACTTTGTACCTTTGTTAGTGTTACTTTGTACTTTTGTTTGTATTACTTTGTACGTTTGTTAGTGCTATGTTATAGACATTTGGTCAAGTTCAACAAGTGGGGTTGAGGTGATTCAAATGGTTAATATCACATTATTTGATTCAAATTGTTAATGTGATAATCCAGTTGAACAGTTACCAGTTATTTCCAAGGTCTCTCTTATTGAACGCCAACAAGGTTGAAATGATTGAGATGAGCACCCGAGTGAGTTTGACAAAATTGAAATAAAATCAAATAAAATCACTCAAACAAATTAATAAAATTGAAAAAAAATTAGCCTTTTGACACTTCCTTCGACTCAAAGGGGCGGTAAACCAAGGATTCCTTCGCCCAAGACCCATGATCCAACTCCCAACATGGAAATTATAAGTTATAGAATCATTCCAAGAACCTCAATGGATGGGTTACAAACTCATATTACCAATCTCGACAACTAGACGTGTCATCGGCGTTAGAAGAACGACCGCATCAGAGCAAGTCATAGGGATAGAAGATCTCGTTGAAGAATGATAGACCAACCGTAATCTTCAGCCCAACGAGCCAAGCTTTTGTAGAAGCAAGAACCCTTGTATTAAAGAAATTAACACCTTCTTATACAAAATTTGGATAAACCAAGATATAAAGCTAGAAATAGATTATGAGATCCAAGAGTGAGAAACAAGATTTGAAACCTTTTTCTAAGTTGAGTCACTTCACAATCGAACTTGATCAAAGCTTGATTGAATAACTCATATGCAATCTATCACAAGAATTGCATGAAACTTAAAAACGACAAAGATATGCTCAGATTTCTATAAGGGGGACCTCTCAACTTAAGAGATCAATTTCATTGATCACAAATATGTTTTTACCTAATAATTTGTGGGTATTTATAGTCTCCCCACAAAAAAAAGTTAGTGCCCGTGATTTAATCTCGATCCTTTAAATCTCCACAGAAGACGAAGTCAATTTGAGCATTACAAACTTTATGAAACTAAAATAATAAATAAATTTTTCTAACCACTCATGAAATGATGCTTGCAACTTCATCCGCTACTTCAAATATTTACTTTTGAATCCTCAAATGATCTTGACTCAAACGAATCAGCTTGTAACACATGAAATGACGGATGAACCTAGCCTATCCAATTTTGTAGATGAAGTATGAATGCTTGTTGAATCTTCTTGGCCTTGTTGTGTAATAGGTTCAATTGGAACACGATTCTTATCATCATCCCCCTCTTCAAAAAGATTCGTCCTCGATTCAGAAAAATCATCACCTACATCAAAAGAACTCAACGCAGTAACATTGAAAGTAGAATGTACACCGTGATTCTTATCATCATCCCCCTTTTCAGGATTCGTTCTCGAATCAGAAAAATCATCACCTACATCAAAGGGACTCAACTTAGCAACATTTAAAGTAGAATGCATTGACAATTCTATAGGAAGATCAATTTTATTGTTCCATGCTAAAATTAGTCATTTTACTAAATATCTTACCGAGCATTTATAGTCAAATAAAGAATTAGGAATCCAAGCTATCTTTAGATCTAAAATGAAAATTGTTACGCTAATTCATTGAAATTTTAAAAAGAAATCATCTCTAAATTTAGATAAGATAGTAAGTTATACTACTTTGAATCAGGTGTGGTGAAGTTCGAATAAACACGTGACTTTTAGATCTTCACTGATGCTCTCCAAACTGAGTTATCTCGATTGAATAGTCAGGTTATGCAACTTAGTCAACTTGAACGTGGATCAAACCCGTGACCCCTTGAGATCTTTAGTGACTCTCTCCCAACTAAGCTATCCCTTCTAACATTGAAAATGTAAATTCGAAAATTTTAAAAAGAAATAATCACTAATTTTAGATTGAATAGTCATGAGTCAAGTTATGTGACTTGAATCAGGTGCGGTGAACGTGGATCAAAGAACACGTGACCTTCAGATTTTCGCTCTCAAAACTGAGTTATCCTCACTAATATTTGGGAAAAAAATCATAAATAAAGGTATTTCCGCTAATTCATTATATTTTAAAAAAGAAATAATCACTCATTTTAGATTGAATAAAGTTATGCAACTTAATGGACTTATGTAATGTAAACCAAGTGCAGTGAACGTGGATTAAACATGTAACCTTCAGATATTCAATCCCAACTGAGCTATCCCCGATAACATTAAAAATCAAAATTCATGTGTAAGGGTATTTTCACGAAATTTTAAAAAGAAATAATAACTAATTTTTTATTGAATAGTTAGCTTATGCAAATGGAAACAGGTGCGGTGAACGTGAAGATTAAACACGTGAACTTTAAATCTTCAATCTAACGCTCTCTCAACTGAGCTATCCACACTAACATTAAAAATGAAAATTCATCAGTAAAGGTATTTTCGCTAATTCATTTTAATTTTAAATATAAATAATCACTAATTTTTAATAAGATATTCAAGTTATCCAACTTGTATAAGGTGCGGCGAACTAGAACACGTTAGGTATTTCCGATAATACATTGAGATTTCAGAAAGGAATAATGACTAATTTTAGATTGAATAGTCGAATATGCAACTAAAATCAAGTGTGGTGAACGTGGAGATCAAACACGTGACCTTCAAATCTTCAGTCTGACGTTCTCCCTATAGATCTATCCCAGCTAATATTAAAAATGAAAATTCATAAGTAAAGGTACTTCCACTAATTTATTATATTTAAAAAAAGAAATAATCACTAATTTTAGATTGAATAAGCAAGTTATGTTTTTAGATTGTATGGTCAAGTAATAAACTTTATCAGGTGCGTTGAACGTGGATAAAACACGTGTGACCTTCAAATCTTCCGTCTAACAATCTCCCAACTAAGCTACTCTTGTTGACATTAAAAATGAATATTCATCAATAAAGGTATTAAGTACGCTTCTGGAAATTCAACAAAAGGCAATAGTATTAGACCGAGATGCCAGATTTAAATCTCGCTTCTCGAAAATTCAACAAATATTGGAAGACATGTTGAGGGTATATGTGATGAATTTTGCAGAAAGCTGAGATAAGTACCTACCCCTTATGAAATTCGCTTATAATAATAGTTGCCAAGCCACCATACAAATGGCCACATACGAGGTTCTCTATGGACGAAGATTTTGATCCCCTATCTTTTGGGAAGAAGGGCGGCAAACGATAACTATTGGGCCAGAGCTGGTGCAAATTACCAACACCGCAGTCCAGAAGATTACAGCTAGGATACAAACCGCACAAAGCCGAGAGAAAAGCTATGTAGACCTAAGGCGCAAGGACATGGAATTGTAGGTAGGGGATCATATATTCCTAAAGGTAGCACCCCATGAGAGAGGTGCTCAGGTGGGGTAAAAAGGGGAAGCTAAGCCTTAGGTTTATCTGTCCCTTTGAGATATTAGAAAGGATTGGATCTATGGCCTATAGAATCGGACAATGCCCAAATTTGTCTACAGTACATAATATCTTTCATGTATCCATACTACTGAAGTATACCCTAGATCCTTCGCACGTACTGGCTCATGAAACTCTCTTCTTGAGAGATGACCTAACGTATAAAGAAAACCCGATTCTAATAATAGACAAGAAAGTCAAAAAATTGAGAAACAAGAAAATCGCTCTTGTTAAGGTCCTATGGAAGAATCATAGAGTAGAAGAAGCTACTTGGGAAATAGAAGGCAAATAAAAACCTTGTACCCTGACCTATTTTAGAATAAGTACTTTCGATGACCGAAAGTTTTGAAAGGAGAGGAGAATTCGCAACACTCAAGGTCTCCAATAAGAGACAGTGTATAATCCCTACTAGGTTGTATCTAGAAGCAAAAAACAGTAGAATTGAAAAAACATTGAGAAAATGGTACTTTTTCTAATTTTTATAAACTTCCTGAATCATTAAATTTTTTATAGAATAATAATTACAAGGTGCTTAAAAAAGGAAGGCTACGATTGGAGAAGACTTTTCTGGTAGAAGATTCAGAAAAATAAAGAATGAAATTATAGAAATTCTAATTCTAGATGTTTTAATGATAGTGGAAAATTCGTCTATAAATTATGAATTAGGGTAGACTATTTGGGGCAAGAAGCAAGCATGTTCCTGGACATGAATCATACTGCTAGTAAGTTTACACACGAATCAGACAATGTTAGGTTACCCTCTAATGTGTTCCTAAGCTAAAACCTCAACTTCTAAAGCCTAACCCAAGACATTATGTATAAACCTAGGTTCATCAATAATCCATGTACCAAGTACCTAGAACTATGTGAATAACATGCTAAATAAGTTTCTAGGATCCATACCCATAAGTAACCATTATCTGCTATTACGATGTGTACTAAAAGACCCCTATTCCTCTTTAGGTAGGATGTCCTGCAATATGTATCATGAGCTGGATGTTATGATAGGCCTACCTTTCTCATCAGCTAAATGAGATGTCTTGCACCACGATTTACCAGTAGGATTACATGATTATGACGACAACACTCATGTCTTCATGGGGAGAAAATTGAAGGTTATTTTAGGGGAAGGTTTTCAGAATCAGTATATGATACATGACACGATGACCTCTTAGTTCTAAGATCCTAAAAACATACCAAGAAGTAATATCCTAGCTTAAGGTCGCGATTAAGAACCTACTAGTAGGCTACTTACTAAGTTTTACTCACTCCATGTTTATCATTTTTTTTTCAAGTAACTAATAGTTGGTCGTGGATGAGAGCAGACTTTGGAGTGCGGGCCATGGACTAACCTCTGTTTTTAAAATAGTATTTTTTGTTCTTCTTTTGAGTCTGCTTCTTATTTTGTGTTTGAAACGAGTATGTATATGTAACACCCAAAACATGAAGAAAATTAGCTCCCATAAGAATAAGTCACTCATGAAAGACCCAAAGGACAGAAAGGAAAAAAATTAAAGTTTTAAGCAAGAACAAGTGACTTAGTCAATTGAGTACCCTAACAAGTGATTTTAAGGAGTTAAAAGGCCTTTTAAAATGATTGGAAAAGAAAAAGTAAATGAAAAGGGCAAAAAAGTCATTTTATCAATTATCAAAAATCTTTCCCGATTTGTAATTTCTTATCTAGAAGGAATCTCTAGATTCAAAATAAGGGGGAAATGATCAAAAAACAATGAGGAATTCGTAGAAAATAATAATAAAATATTCAAAAAGTGGCAAATTACCAAAATACCCCTGAAAGAATGGACAATTAGAGAAATGCCACCCTAATTAGAATCAGAGCATCTACCGTGACCATCCGAGAAAAATCCTTCGAACTTAAATCTCAACCATTAGATTTCCTCCAAAATTTGATATGATCTAGAACGAACATGCACGGATCATCACATCCAACGATTAGTATTCAAAGCTAAGGTTGGTAAGGCTATGATCGAAGTTGATATCTCCGAAAAATTATCCAGAAAGTTCGATCTCTAAATAACGAAGATTCTAGAGCTCTCAATGTCGGTTTAAGCTCCTACTATAAAGTCTGAAGTAGGAGCAACAAGACGTAATAAGAATTGAGAAAGGTTGATCCCCTAATCGAAGACAATAAGCGTTTAGATTATGGGCCTCCTACTCTTAGATTTCTTCCAAATTCGAGAGCGATCCTCCACCATTTCTCTTCGAACTTCTAAATAACGAAGATTCTGGAGCTCTCTATGTCGGTTTAAGCATCTCCTATAAAGTCTGAAGTAGGAGCAACAATACGAAATAAGAATCGAGAAAGGTCGATCCCAAAATCGAAGGCAATGAGCATTTAAATTATAGGCCTCCTACTCTTAGATTTCTTCCAAATTCGAGAGCAATCCTCCAACATTTCTCTTCAAACTTATTCCTACAGTTTCTCAACAAGATTACCCACAAGTTTTATGGAGGAATAGAGTGTTGAAAGTGCCCAGAAACCATTCCCCCAATTCAATCCGCCATGGAAGAACTTCAAGAAAAACTTGAAAATCCAATCTAAGGATACACGATGACTCGTCGAGCAAAAATGGTTCCAATCAGCTTCTGCATCTCCAAGGAATGCTTCAATAGAAGACCACGAAGAAAAATAACCTCGAGAGCGTGTTGAATTAAAGGAAATAGGTTTCGAAATTAAATTAGGGATAAGAGTCGAATTCCTATCTACGATCTCTTTTCCTTCAAATTAAGGATTCCTGTAGCTTCAGAGGAAGAAGTTGAGTATGAAGGTGTTAATATAACACATGTGGAAGCAATTTGGATCTTAGGCACTTTTAGAACATCAATTATAGTAAATAACTAGCATGTTCATGAGTATTAAAACTTAATGAGTTTGAAAACTAATCTTTTGTAGTTCAAACTCCTTTTTCCTCATGAACCAGTTTTGAACCACCACTAGTGTCTTCTCCACTATCCTCCGGCCTTAGAATGGGATTGTGGAATCCGGTGAGTGAATAAACTTGGGAGGGATTTTGTATATATGAAGAGAGTGTTTGTGAGAGGTTTTTTCTCAAGGTTTTTCACCAAGAAGAAGACCTTTCATGTATTATGATCACTCTATTTATAGAGTCATGTTTGCATGTTCTTGCAAATTTGAGATCACTAAATTTTGACACTCAAAATTCCACTCAAATGTTTGGGATTATGTGGCAAGCATGCATACTTGTGGAGTTTATTTGGCAAGCATTTTGACACCCCAAGTTCTTTTTAAGCATTTTTATTTGGCAAGCATTAATAAAAAATTATTTTTTTATTGTTCAATGGGTTGAATTCTTAATTTATTGTGAGATAATTAAAATCTTCCTTATAAATTTTTTTTATTGTTCAATGGGTTGAATTCTTAATTTATTGTGAGATAATTAAAATCTTCCTTATAAATTTTTTCTATTGTTCAATGGGTTGAATTCTTAATTTATTGTGAGATAATTAANATCTTCCTTATAAATTTTTTCAATGAGTTCAAAATTATTACCCTAGGTTTAGTATTTTGATATTAAAATCTTCCTTATAAATTTTTTCAATGAGTTCAAAATTATTACCCTAGGTTTAGTATTTTGATGAGAGATTCCTCTTTCTTATTCTTAATCAAATTTTTTAGTGGGCTTGACTTAGTTGATACATTTGATGAGAGATTCCTCTTTCTTATTCTTAATCAAATTTTTTAGTGGGCTTGACTTAGTTGATACATGATTTATGTTGTCTTTCATTTTCTTTTAGTTTGTTTGAAAAAACACATCGATCAATTCCAATTCTTTCTTTTTCTATTTATTGTTTTCTGATTGAGATGTATGGATCCATGGGCCTATGTGTCTACATAGAACTTGAACATGGATTCATGAAAATGTGCAAAAGCTAATTTAGTTCGTTGACTCGGTTCAGTTTCAAGACATACATCAAGCAAGAACCAATAATTTTATCTCTATTAAACAGACATTTCAAGTCAATTGAACCTGATTACATATTACAACTTAAATAAACTTAACATGATATGATATGAACTTTATTTATGTCAATATTTCTTAACAATATTAATTGAAATACATCCAAATCATTTGAGAACAAATTCTAAAAACACAATAATAAATTTCAAACCTTGAGGTGCATAAAGCACATGGACTAGCAACGAAAAACGATAGATTAGCAAGAATAAATTTCAAACCTTGAGGTGCATAAAGCACATGGACTAGCAACGAAAAACGATAGATTAGCAAGAAAGACATTTGGTCAAGTAGTATGATTCTCATTCCTGTGTAAGAGGTCCCGAATTCCATAATCAGAATGCCCCACAAACTCTATCAAATGGTTTTGTGTTGTAAAAACAATAGTAAAAAAATTTAACATAATAATTGCAAATAAATGATCTCCAAAGAAAACAAAAGTATTTTTAGTGGTAGAATTATGTTCCTTAGACTTTATTGCCATAGTATACCAAGTAATGGGAAAGTATATATGGGATGCCTTAAAGAAAGTAATCGAGTATGTTTTTATATTTAGATTTTTCATGATTGTCATTTGTATGAAGTGACAGGTCTGCTACTCGAGACACATTAAAAAATAGAAAAAGTAGTATAATATATTAAAAAGATAATGTTTCTAAATATTTGAGTTCATAATTANCTATTAAAGGCATTCCAAGAGTTGTAACATTCATACTTTATGACTATAATTAACTATTATGTAGTTGTAACCTAAAGTAAATAAAAAGTCTTAAAATACATTAATGAAATACAATAACTCTAAATTACTCTAAAATGTAATCCACCAAAATTTATAACATGAAACTTCATTCTTCGTCAATGTGCCATGAATTGAAATATCTTTTGATAATTTCAACAATGTTTTCTTCATATCTTCATTGAAGAATATTGTATGATTGATGTCTCTTGGTTCATTTCAAATATTATCATAATAAGGTCAATGAGGGGAATACACCAATTGTTGGACAACAAAGTCAACACAAAGAAATTAGAAAAGAAATATGAAAACTTGAGTTGTGAAAGGTGTAAATTGGAAAGAATCTTAGTGCCCGAGGATAATGTAGTGTTATGAAAACTAGCTAGATTAAATCTTCAAAGATTAATGTAAATTTTGTGAAAATTGAGAGGAACCTTTTTAGTATGTTTGCAATAGCTTAGCCATGCAGCAACAACGTAATGCTTCAAATACTCTTCCTTATGATTACATACTAATGGTTCATGAGGTCAGAAGTCTTTCTTTAATGTTAAGGATATTTAGTCCTAAAGTATAACTTACCATATATATCATATTTGATCTTTTATTATAGGATATTTGTCTTCTATCACAGCTCTTTTCATTTATTGTTATTCCCCTATTCTTTATAATTTATTTGATTATTTGAGAACTTCATTTATGTCGGGTGGTTTCAGCAAATACATGAGATTATAATGATGGTGTTAATATAACACATGCGGAAACAATTTGGATCTTAGGCACTTTTAGAACATCAATTATAGTAAATAACTAGCATGTTCGTGAGTATTAAAACTTAATGAGTCTGAATACTAACCTTTTGTAGTTCAAATTCCTTTTTCCTCACAAACCGGTTTCGAACCACCACTAGTGTCTTCTCCACTATCCTCCGGCCTTAGAACGGGATTGTCGAATCCGGTGAGTGACTAAACTTGGGAGGGATTTTGTATATATGAAGAGAGTGTTTGTGAGAGGTTTTTCTCAAGGTTTTTCACCAAGAAGAAGACATTTCATGTTTTATGATCACTCTATTTATATAGAGTCATGTTTGCATGTTCATGCAAATTTAAGATCGCCAAATTTTGACACTAAAAATTTCACTCAAATGTTTGGGATTACGTGGCAAGCATGCATATTTGAGTTAACCAAATTTTGACACTCAAAATTCCACTCAAATTTCACTCAAATATTTAATATTAATTCAAATGTCAATCCCAATTAATTCCGACACATATTTGATTAAGATATTAATTTTTATTTAAATATCTCAGATTCTCTCTTTTTGTTTAATTCATAAATAAAACAAAAAATGCAGTTAAATATATCGTATATATGTAGTGCATTCTCCCTAATTTGAATTCGAACACTTCGAACTCACTCGTCACACTATTCTATGGTTTAGTCCGATAAGAGCCAGCAGAGGGACCTAAGGGACCTATAGATCATGGGCTCCAACGATCCAAGATTAACCGGTTAAACTCATTAACTTTGTTAACCAACATTCGTTAAGTACTAGGACATTCCACTATAGCCTAGTAGTTGCACTCCCCTCACTATAGATAGATTTTTGTTCATTTGATATAACCATGATTAGTAAGTCGATCCTTCACAGGTTGTTCGTAACTAGAGCTGGGTCAATTTACCGTTTTACCCCTGAAGTTACTTCTTGTTTCTTATGTCTCACTGATCCTCTAATGAACAATTGGTTTGTGGTTCAACTAGTAAACCGGATCCCTCTCAGGCCAATGAGAGGGTGGGGCCCCTTATTCAAGGCCTGGAGTCAGTACTTAAGGGAACTACCTCTCTTCTATCCCTAAAAGTGGGTAGGAGTGAATTCCATCTTGCACCCCACGTCCCCAGCCATTTACGCAGTCTTACCCCTGAAATGAGAGGCCTATTGAGTTGGCGAACTTGAGCCACTCTCACCCATGCAAATCTAAGGACAATTCCGAATAAACAAGGAGTTCATGGTTAGCTCAAGATTAAGATCGAGTTACTTAGGTCATCGAATGAAAAGAAAATCAGTCTCAACAGTAAATGACATTATAAAGTGAGAGTGATTTTCTTCATGGTCCGATCTTATGCAATACTCATTGCATAGGACGCCCCCACTCACATGTCTCCACATGTACAATTTTAGTGATCGCATTGTTTATATCATATACAAAAGTGGGCCGCATTCATAGTGTCCTCAGGATAAGGTACTCAGCCTTATCCTTATACTATAAATCATATTGACTATATACTTGAACTTGATCAACTCTTATGTCTCTACATATAGTTCAAGTAATCATACTATAGCCAGAGTGTTCTTAGTTTATTGGATTTAGATTAATGATCGTAAAGTTCACTTTATTCAATAACAACCTCTACTGAATAAACAACAATAATAACTTTATTGAAAATAGAATATGCTTTTGTTTACAAACTATGAGTTATAGGACATAAAAACCAACAAACTCCTACTTGGACTAAGACTCTAGTGGGGTTTTATAACGTTGAGTAGAGAGAAAGACATAAATACAATAAACTAGAGCATCACATACTCATGCCTTTTCTCCACTTGCCCTAGATTACCTAACTCGTAGTCCTAGACTCACTAGGTGCCCTTCATACACTTTAGCCGTAAGGGGCTTTGTAAATGGATCAGCAATGTTGTGCTCTGAAGCTATCTGTGTGACGATCACATCTCCTCGTTACACAATCTCTCTTATGAGATCATATTTGGGCTCAATATGTTTTCCTCGCTTATGGCTTCTTGGTTCTTTTGAATTTGCAAACTCTTTGCTCGTGATCCTGTTTAATGAACCCCTCTGGTTGAGCCATATAGATACTCTCTTCAAGATTGCAGTTTAGAAAGGCTGTCTTAACATCCATTTTCCAAATTTCATAATCATAAAATGTGGCAATAGACAAGAGTATTCT
Organism: Cucurbita maxima; assembly: GCF_002738345.1. Classification (NCBI taxonomy): domain Eukaryota; kingdom Viridiplantae; phylum Streptophyta; class Magnoliopsida; order Cucurbitales; family Cucurbitaceae; genus Cucurbita; species Cucurbita maxima. The sequence continues at coordinate 192,681 of NW_019272112.1, read as the reverse complement.
AATCGATTTAAGCATAGCAACAGGAGAGAAGGTTTCTTCATAGTCCACCCCCTCTCTTTGGGTATAACCCTTTACTACTAGTCGAGCTTTAAAGGTCTGTACCTTACCGGTTTGGTCTCGTTTCCTCTTATAGATCCATTTGCAACCAATAGGTTTTACCCTATCTTGTTGATCTACAAGTTCCCAGATTGAATTGAAGTACATTGACTCCATTTCAAGATTCATGGCTTTAATCCACTGATCTCTATTTTCATCATTCATTGCTTGTTCATAGGTTAATGGATCCTCAATGCCATCATCAGGTATGATGACTTGAGTTTCTGCCAAACCCAAGTAATGATCGGGTTGAGTTATAACCCTCCCATTACGTCGAGGCATTCTCAACTCTTGAGAAGGATGTGATTGACCAGAAGTGTCAGCTCCATCAACAACTCTTATTGAAGGACCAGTTTGATCAACAACTCTTGTTGTTGTATCAGTAGCTTCTTTAGAAATCTCACTTAATACTTGTTCACTACGAGGTTGATGATTTCTTACGTGGTCTTCCTCTAAGAATGTAGCGTTTGTTGATACAAACACTCTATTTTCTTGAGGGTCATAAAACAAACCACATTTCGTCTTTTTGGTGCATCCTACGAATAGACATAATTTTGAACGACGCCCTAATTTCTTGGAATTTTGCACCAACACATGTGCATCCCCAAATTCTGAAGTGACATAAACTACCTTTACGCCCTTTTCATAACTCATAAGGTGTTTTTGAAACACTCTTAGTAGGAATCATGTTCAAAATGCATGTAGCAGTCTCCACTACATATCCCCAAAACGGATCGGATAATTGAGCGAAACTCATCATAGATCGAACCATGTCTAACAAAGTTCTATTTCTCCTTTCTGATAAACCATTTTGTTGAGGCATACGAGGGGCTGAGAGTTGTGACCTTATTCCATGTTCTATCATATAGTCCTAAAATCTCAAGTCCATGTACTCTCCTCCTCGATCTGATCGAAGTGTTTTAATAATTTTACCTAATAGATTTTCAACCTTAGTCTTATACTCTCTGAATTTTTCAAGAGCTTCGAGCTTGTGACGCATTAGGTAAAGATAGTCATACCTTGAATAATCCTCAATAAATCTGATGAAATATTCATACCCTCCTCGTGCTTTGACATTCGTTGGACCACAGAGATCTGTATGCACGAGTTCTAAGGTTTCTTTGGCTCTATGACTTTTTTTGAAAAACGATCGTTTAGTCATTTTACCCTCAAGACAAGACTCACATGGAGGTAAAGAGTTGTCTTCTAACTTATTTGGAAGTCCATTTTTATCCAATCTATCAATCCTATTGAGATTAATGTGGCCTAGTCTTAAGTGCAAAAGATAGGTATTAGGAGAAATCTTTAGTCATTTATTTTGAGTTTCAGCTTTTTTAAACATCTCGATATTTAAAATGGCTTTTATTTTGCTCGATTTTAACATATATAAGTTGTTTTCTAGTTTTGCATAACAAATATGAATACGTCTTTTGCAAATGAACAAGAGATAGATATTAGATTTCTTTTCATTTCAGGAACAAAAAGTACATTATCTAATATAATGAATCTATTTCCAAAAAACAACTTTAAATTTCATACTGATCTTGCTGAGACAGCCTCTCTTGTTCCAACCCTGAGTGTTATCTCGCCGTCCGCAAGCATTCTCCATAAGCTAGTTTCTTGGTAAAAAGAACAAATATGATTAGTCGCCCCTGAATCTAGTATCCAAGTTGAGTTTTCATACTCTACTGAACATATTTCTACAACGAGTAAATCATATTTACCTTGTTGTGTCTTTTCGGCTTTATTCTCTGCAAGGTATTTTGGGCAGTTTCTCTTCCAGTGCCCGTTTTCGTTGCAATGGAAACATTTTTCTTTATCTGCTTTTTGAACCTTGTGTTTGCGGTTAGTAGGAATCTTATTTTTCCCTTTACCCTTCTTCTTCATCAAAACACATTTAGAAGTTGAAGGTACAGACTTATTTTTTTAGGACGATCCTCGTACTAATTTTTCGGAGATAACAACATTTGCTTCTCCTGTTTGTCCCTTGTTCGTTAAGAGAGATTGATAAGTCTGTAGCTCATTGAGAAGAGCAGTCAAGTTATATTCTATTTTTTTCATTACCACATTTGTGCGGAACTGGAAGAAGCTCTTCGGAAGAGACATCATGATAAAACTGACTTGACTCTTCTCATCAATGACAGCTTCATTTTCTTCTGTCACATTGAAATTGACCATCATGTCTAGGACATGTTCTCTAACTGAGGTCGCTTCTTACATACGACAGTTGTAAATGTATTTTACGGCTTCATGTCTAAGGGAGAAGGACGGTTGTCCAAACATCCCTTTTAGAGATTTAATAACTCTTAGTAATTCTTCAGAAGTGTGACCCGCCATTTTCAGACCTTAGAGATCGGTCCCAACAATGCTATCGAATGAAAAAGCCAAAGTTGGGAACGGACCTAAGAAATCCTATCCATTTCTAGAGTTTGCGTTGTTTTGACTCCCATGTTACAACCCTCCGAATGGGTAGTAGCTTTAGGGCAACATGCAGGTGGAACATGGGAATCTCACGGTGCAACCTAGTGTTGGAGACCATAGGAGGTGTTGATATACTTCCTTCTCCCACTTACTATAAATACTTTCTCTATTCACCTTGTTATTGACTCATGCAAATACCTTCCGAATGGAGGACCCTCCCAGGGCGACACATGGCCGAGCATGAATCTCACAGTGTGAATTTTCCAGAGAGCGTAAAAGGAAAACGATGTATCTCATATATATTTTTCCTCCCACTAAGTATTTTAGACGGTTGGGTATACCTATTACTTAGTTATATTCCGGCTAATTAAATATAGCTTAAGTCTAGGTTATTTTTCTAAAACTTATATCACTTAAGCATGCTCATAAAATTGGGCTAACTAAGCTCAAGTACTGGTCCGATCTCCAGGTAGTAGGTGTTCTGTAAACCCTCAACGTAAGTACCTCCAGCCTTAGACAAGATCGTGCCAGGTGAGATTTCTCGTAACTGTAATTTTGTAAGATATCGACCTATTTTAACTATTAAAATTGATCGTGCTCGGTTCTTAACCCTGAGTGAGCATGTACTTAACTTTATTATAGATTTTAACGTCTATCTCGTTTTATGACGTTGAAAATAACCTATAACATGCATCTAACATGCTTTATATAACAATTATATAATCATCCATTCCATGCAATAATATAACAATTTATATCTATCACTCATGGAACCCTAAACATGCATACTATACATTATAATAATTATAACATACTTGGAATGCATGAAACATGCTTAGCCTTTGGTGAGATTTTAAATCTATATGACATACTTTGTGCATATACATTTTCTATTTAATTAAAACATACATTCATAATGCATAATTAATTAAACACGCTAAAGTGGATTGGTTTTGGCATTTTAAAACAAGCAATTAACTAAATTATTACATTAATAATTAAAAATAACTTGAACCGCTCCCGAGGATCACGAACTGGGCGACCCAACCCTTAAAAACGTTGAACCGGACCCCAAAGGCAGAAAAACCACCCGAATTGCCTCTTCCATCTTCTTCTTCGGTTCAGCTTGCTATCTCTTCCATTTTCGATCAATTACAACCTAAAATGAACTCTAATGACTCCATAAAAATTACAGACCTTTCTTCATTCATTAAAGCCCACACACATTAGGCTTATTACAATAATTGTATTAAATAAAATCATAAAAAAATGCCAAAACCAAAACCATCCACTTTAGGAACCACAAAATTTCATTCATGAAATGGTACTCACCATGATCAAATTAATGTAAATAAAGTGCCTAAAACTTGCTCTGATACCAATTGATGGTGTTAATATAACACATGCGGAAGCAATTTGGATCTTAGGCACTTTTAGAACATCGATTATAGTAAATAACTAGCATGTTCATGAGTATTAAAACTTAATGAGTTTGAATACTAACCTTTTGTAGTTCAAATTTTTTTTTCCTCACGAACCGGTTTCGAACCACCACTAGTGTCTTCTCCACTATCCTCCGGCCTTAGAACGGGATTGTGGAATCCGGTGAGTGACTAAATTTGGGAGGGATTTTGTATATATGAAGAGAGTGTTTGTGAGAGGTTTTTCTCAAGGTTTTTCACCAAGAAGAAGACATTTCATGTTTTATGATCACTCTATTTATAGAGTCATGTTTGCATGTTCATGCAAATTTGAGATCACCAAATTTTGACACTAAAAATTCCACTCAAATGTTTGGGATAACGTGGCAAGCATGCATACTTGAGTTAACCAAATTTATTGGATTTAGATTAATGATCGTAAAGTTCACTTTATTCGATAACAATCTTTAATAAATAAAAAACAATAATAACTTTATTGAAAATAAAATATGTTTTTGTTTACGCACTATGAGTTTTAGGACATAAAACCCAACAATTATAACTTACCATATATATCATATTTGATCTTTTATTATAGGATATTTGTCTTCTATTCCAGCTCAGCATAGGTATCATGTTTGCCTTTTATTATAGGCTCTTTTCATTTATTGTTATTCCCCTATCCTTTATAATTTATTTGATTATTTGAGAACTTCATTTAGGTATAGTGGTTTCAGCCAATACATGAGATTATAAAACGTTGGGTAATGTGCCTATCAACAATGTGAAGTTAACATGACAATAATAATAGGTTCTAAAGCACAAAAACATGTGGATAAATTTCAAATATTGTGGCGCATAAAAGATATGGACCAGCAACTAATATTGATAGATCCACTACAAGGCATTTGGTCTAGTGTATGATTCTCGCTTCGGGTGCGAGAGGTCCCGAGTTTGATTCTAAAAATGCCCCCAACAATTATATCAAATTGAAGCCTGCAATATAATAAGATTTGAAATAGGTTTTTTAAACCTTGAATCAAGAAGTAATTCAAATTGATATTTGGAAAGAAAAAAAAAACTATATTTAATTATAATTTACAAGTGTCTTTATAACATGTTAATTGAAGAGAGCAAACAACAAGAATAAACAAACAAAGGAAATTTGTATATGTATGATTCTCTTCAAATATTGGAAACTATGAGGATTCCTCTCCTTTCTTGACATCAAGACTTACTTTTTGGGACTTGAACCATAAACAGTCATCTACTCTTACTCCTACTCCCTTCTATAAAAATCAACATAGCATAATCATTCCATGAAGGCTGAGGTAATCTTATAAAAGAAGATGAGGGTACCACTTTCAAATCATTCCACGAGGACTTGAGAAAGTTTTGTAAAAGAAGATGAGGGTACCACTTTCTATTGCAGAATTTCTATGTGAATAGAGAATGAACTATATTCTTGGGAGATAAGATAGAGCCTCGAGCCTAACTTCAAAGGCATTACACAAATTGTTCTATGATATTTTTTCTAGGAACTCTTTGTTATGTTGTGCGCTGAAGGTTTCAGGAAAGAGACACAGATTCTCTATTGCACTGATCTCCCAATATAAGTTTTACCTAGGTCATCTGTCATCACAATCCTTTTAAGGAAGATGCGCCAAAATAACCAGTGAACAATAACATTTAAAGAAGTTTCAGAGAGCAAGAAGAGGATTGTGATAGAAGTTGCCCTAGGTAAAACTTCTTTAAATGTCTTAGCCAATCATGACCTCATAATCAGGAGTCTCTTGGACAACAATAGCATATGGACAACAAATGTCTTAGCCAATTGTAACGGTCATGATTGCTCAAGGCGTGTCGCCCAAATAACCGATAAACAATAACATTGTCCAAATAATAACCTTGGACAACAAATTGTTTAGAAGAATGGCTGAGACATGCAACATGCAACCACAGGCAACACGCCTTGGGCAATCATGACTGTGACATCTGCCCCCACACAGTTTATTGGATGAGGCTGACTTTAGGTCTCTCGATGCGCTTTCAGCTAATCTCATAATGAGGAGTCTCTTCCAACCTACTAGGTGCTGTTGAAAATTACTTCTCGGTTTGTTGAGTCTTCATGTCTTCTCTGTTCGTGTTTTTCCTACTTTCTTCGCTTGAAACTTTTTCTTAATTGTATGACGTCATATCACCTGCTTCTGCTTGATGTCTTCTTGGTCGAAATAATAACGTTTCAAGTTATTAACGTGGACAACAAGGTTAGTCTGCATCCATAAGAGCAATTAGATTCTATATGATTTCTTCATAATCTTATGGATAATTTTAACTAGTCCATAGTATTTTCACACCAGTCTTTGGTTTTGTTGCTTTGAACTCGAAGTTCATCTGACCTTAACTTATATGATCTCTTTATTTTTCTTGAAATTATTGTGGTTGACGCTTCCGACTGACCCTTCTCTACATCCGTCTAGATGATATTTTTGTGTGAACATGTGTTGCTTCAGTGGTTTGTTTTTGTCTCCCTTCTTTAGTATCTAATCCTGTTTTTGTCTCTCCTCGTGGGGATAAATCCATTATCTGACCTTGTTTTGCGTCGTGGTGTTCATGTAGTGGCAACAAGGTTTCTATTGAGATTGGCTAACTCGAGCTCCCCTTTTCAATTACAACAATAGCAGAAAGCGTAGATTCATCATGACTATGATTCTTTTTCAACTGTTGTATCGACATCATTTTCAACCCTCTTGGTTGATGGATGTTTTTTTGAATGATCATCGGGTTAGACTCCGTTACTACTAGACATTTTGCTAGGGGCATGTAAATGACTTTGTGTTTCAGCAGGACGTTCATTCCTGACACGACGTCGAAGTCATCCATTTCAACTATCACTAAACAATTTTCCTAGTCCAAGGCTCTAGCTTGATTAGAGTTCTCATTGTGACTCTTAAGACAGACAAAGCTTCCAATTTGACGACGTTCATCTTTCCTGTATCTTGATGCCAAAGGATGTTAAAATATTTTGCATCGGTCTCCATCATGTTGTGGGTGGCTCTAGAGTTGACAATGGTATTCCTTACTACTTTGTGCTTTATCCAGACCTCGACATACATAATATATATATATATTCATTTAACTATAAGACATATGGTCCATGAAAAATTGTAACTCTTATACTCATTAATATTATAATGGCTACTACCTAAATTATAACCTAAAGTTGATAATTGATGTTCAATTAGCCAACCTTAAATTTGTAATCATTGTGAAGTGATTGAAATTATAATGGAAGTAGTTTAAACTCCTAGTACCTTAAATGAAGTTGGTCTCTTCTAATAAAACACGAATTTCTCTTTAATATCATTAATACAATTATGCTTCATATTGAACCTACCAAACATGAAACTAAAACTACGTTCAATTTAACTCCATTTTATTGTCATCTTGAATGACGTGTAGGATATATTCTTGATTTACCTTGATATTTCATATTAGTTAAGTTTTTTGCAAAATCACAATTTGACAATAACAATGATGAACTCGGGTCTGTTTATTATTTTAAAGAAAATTTCTTTCTCCATCCTATTCCTAATAACTCTTCAACTAAATTCATATTATGCTAAGAAACAAATTTTTTACTCGCAAGAAGTAAAATATGCAAACTTTAACTAAAATTTCATGGAAACAAATTTTATTGTCATGCAACATAGATGACAATTATAGCCTTCAAACAAAAACTAGAGTAGTTGTGGTGAACGGGATAGAAACTCTAGTGTTCATCCATAATATACAACCACTACCTAAATTATGACCTATAAATTTGAAAACATAAGTTGTAGTTGAAAATTACATAAAACAATCCCCTAAATCCAAGAACTCGTATCCAATTAGTCAATCCTAAAGATAGTAACTAACATAGAGTAATTGAAGCTCCACATGAAGTAATTTAAAGTTCCAGTTACTTAACTAAATTTTATCTCGTCTTTAATAAAACATGAGTTGCACTTAAGTTCATGAAATATTTACAGACTCCAACTCTTAGTACTATTAATGCAATTATATTTTATATGAGTTTGTCTTAAATCAAACTATGTTACATTCAATACAACTTCATTTTCTTGTCATAGGAAGCAAAATAGAAGAATTAAATCAAACAAACTGATGAACCGAGCCGAATAAATCCAACCCAACCCAAACGGATTAGTTTGATTCATTTGTTGGGTTGTAGTTTATTTGAACACTTGCATACTAGACCATCAACTTTTTGTTTTATAGTCCAACAACCGCTCAAGAAAATAGATTTCAAACTTGAGAGAAAAAAATATACTGAGAAGGAGTTAAAAATGTTGCAATTTTTTAGAAAGGGCATTTGGTCTAGTGGTATGATTCTCGCTTAGGGTGCTAGAGGTCCCGAGTTCAATTCTCAAAAGAATGAGCCTCAAAGAAAACAATTCAACAACCTAGTGTATATTCTTCCATCTTAATCTTTAGAAACAAAAAAATAAGGCAATTAAAACTATAATGATGATGCTCTTTTTTTAATATCATTTTATCTTTTCTACTTTCAATAGGCATGCCTACCCAAATCCTAACTTTCGATATTTGCTTTACTTGTGTACTCACGATATGTGTCTCAAATGGAACTATCAAACTAAAACTTACACTATTTTCTTCTCAATACAGTAATTGTCACAAACAATAATTTAACAGCGGTCTAGATCTAAAAGATATAATAATAATGATTATTTCTCATGGATTTCATTAACAAAGAAAATAAATGAAATAATGATGATACATTCCATAAAAAACATAATATATAGCCCATGCTAAGGGCATTTGGTCTAGTAGTATGATTCTTGCTTTGGGTGCAAGAGGTCTCGAGTTCAATTCTCGGAATGCCCCTCCAAAAGAAAAAAAGCACTAAAAAAAATATCGTTTCGGGTGTGAGAGGTCTCAAGTATATTGTATTAAAATGAATTAGCAAGAAAGTTTCTACTAATAAAGGCATTTGGTTTAGTGGTATGATTATCGTTTCGGGTATGAAGTCATCATAGCCTCTCCACCGGTTTCGAAGACTCCTTCGACATCAATGTGCTCCAATGAAAGAGATAAGACCCTTTCCTGAACCAGAACCGGGCACAAAACGCTGAGGTAGAAAGTCGAAAGCGAACTCTTTTCGCGTATACGCAATCTTGAAGCCCAATTACCTCACAGACTGTCTCCTCAACCCTTGCGAGTATGAGTGCTTGGTAAGAGAGAATGTCGAATGAGAAAGACATTCGATTACGACAACATTCGCAACTACCAAAGTGCACTAAACCTAGTAGAGATCTTCGACCTAACGATAATGGAACTTCAAACCCATTTAATCAATCCACTTTGTACCTTATTGTTGACCGAACTAGTTGCACGTCAGGCCCAAATTCTCTCTCAGTCACCGGGAGACAAAAGTAAGATCGGATCTGAGTTATACATGCTTTCATTTTCAAAAGCTTCGCTTGGCTACGGTACTTTATTCAGGATGTGCAACAATATAGTCATCTCTTAGCCGTGTATAGAGAATTCAGAGAATTCCTTGATCATTTCCTTGGCGGATAACACAAATGAAATCAATTCCCTGATCGCCTATCGTATGAGTCCATTCTTGTTTTGTTGGTTTGTTGTACTATTCTATACCTCTCTCGATTGATCGAAAGACGTTCGACAGCTAGGAGGGCCTATCTTGTTGCTTAGCTTTCTTAGCCAACATCTCCGGTTTCCCCCGAACAAAGAGGTTCGCTTATCCATACCCAACAGTAGCACTTTCAGCTAAAAGACTGATTTTTTTCATAAAGTTGGTTCATAGATCAAGAAAGAATGAAGCTGCTTACAGGGACGGTTACGCGATACGTCTTTTCATACTCTCCTTTTCTTTAACCCTGCTATCAACAGAGCCATTCTCGTTTGTTGCTTTAAGGGGTCTCCCCATTGTAGATTACTCGGATTGGTTCTCGCATCCCTGTGCCAAAAAGCATGGGCGAGTTTGGTTTGAGCGTTCATCGATTGGGTTGATCCATATGCTCCGGAGGGGTGAGACGAGGTGTAGCGCATCTGTTTTGGGTATCTTGTCCGCTAAAGGTTTTAGTTAATGGGTACAAATTTTCTACATAGGTCATCTGTGGTCACAATCCTTTTAAGGAAGATGCTCCCAAATAATCGGTGAACAATAGCCTTTAAAGAAGTTTCAGAGAGCAAGAAGAGATAGAACAGAGAATAGGAGTGAGTCGTGCAAGGAAGAAGGAACTAGTAGGTTTAATTTGGGTTCGTTTGAACTAAAAAACGAACCAAAATTTTTCTAACGAACCAAAATTTAAGACTCTCTAGCCCAAAGTCCATATGTGGTAAAAAAAAAAAAAACCTTCCATGACCCAACCCTTATTCGCAGTCCACATCCAACCATTTCTTTTTCAACCTACACGTATGCTCCAAGCCAAACTCACGTAACTAGTCAGAAGATGCGGCCCACAATTGAAAGGAAGACAAGTGTCATAATCGCACTCCTGCAGTACTGAGACAATAATTATGTGACATTTGTTCTAATCCAGTGAACAAGTCAACCATGCAAAATTCAAACTGAACGAACAATAGCAGTGTATGCTCAAATCACGTTTAGAAGAAATATTTTAGAAAACGTGAGCGAGGAAAGACGTCAAAAACAATTTCAAATAGAGCAATGTTATAAGCTAAAAGTGAATAAACAACAACTGGTCACGTTCTCCTATAGTACATTTTGGGACATTTTAGTTCTGATGAGTGTATATATGATTTTGAGGACTAATCATACATACCGTAGGATTAATCTGATTGACGCTGTCCATAAACATGACGTTCAAAATCATCAAAGAGAAGACGACATCGGGCCTATTGAAGGTGTTGTCAAATATGTACGAAAATACGTCGGCTATGAACAAGGTGTATTTGATGCAGAGTTTGTTCAATCTACAAATGTCGATATGTTGCAAATCATATAAATTAGTTCAACATGATTGTAAGTCAATTGAGTTGGGTGGAAATTATGTTAAAAAATGAAATTAAAGCATTGATTTTTGTGTAATCTTTACTCGAGTCGTGGTATACTGTTGTTGCTGCAATCAACAGTTCACGAGGATCTAATAAATTGAAATTTAATGAAATTCAAGATGTCAGCGAAAGCCCAAACGAGAAATTGGAGATTCATTAGACAATGCTCTCATTGTTGATCGAAGGGGAAGAAGTAAATCAAAGAGCCCAAACAAACATGGGCAATCAAAATTAAGAAACTGTGAAAAATCTCCAAACAAACAAAACGAAAAGAGTTGAAATTGTGGAGAAAAATAACACTTTCGGACAGATTATACAAAATTGAAGAAAAGAAAAATCACAAATTTGAAGATAACAATAATTTCATATATTCAGCAGAAGATACTGAGAATACTTTAATCCTTAGCGTGAATAGCCCAATTGAATTTTGGATTTAGATTCAGTTGCATCGTTTCATTCGTCAACAAGTAAGGAATTTTTTCAAAATTTCCAATAAGGAAATGTTAGGAAGGTGTATATTGCCGACAACAAAGCGTTGGAGATTGAAGGGAAGAGAGATGTCTACATATAAACTCTAACAGGAAATGAGTGAGTGGACATTATAGAATGTCAGAAATATTTCTGATCTCAAGAAGAATTTGATCTTTATTGGTCAGTTGGATAGCACAGGTTATGCAGCCGAGTTTGGAAAGAGTTTGGGAAAGATTGTGAAGGGTGTCATGGTGGTAGCATGACCTAAAATATGGAACCCTATACACCAACTAGAGCGTATAAAAAAGGTTGTTGTTGCTAAGAGTGTTTCCAATTCAAGTAACAGCAACAACAACCAAGTTTTTACACCCTACAACAGTGTCAATAGACTTGCACATATAAGCATCAAAGAAATGAAGATGATGGGTGCAAATGGAGTTTTAGAAGGCCTAAAATCTATTCATATGGGTGTTTGTGAGAGCTGCATTATGGAAAAATATAAACGAGTTAGCTTCACAAAAGCTGCTAGAGAACCAAATAAAGTGCGATTGGAAATGGTCCATACAGACGTTTGGGGACCATCTCTAGTTTCTTCATTTATAGTACCAAAATTTCA
>NW_019272112.1:164282-176606 GCF_002738345.1 Cucurbita maxima | reverse complement strand
AAACAGCCAAAAATCAAGATTTGAAAAGTGTTAAACAGTTTTGATATATAGACATTTTAAGACTTTACTACTGCAATATTCCCATGAAATCTAACACTAGAGCATCATAAAATTTAGAGAAATGATTGAAATGGTGAATGGGTCCTTGACGATAGGAATGGAAATGGTGAATGGGTCCTTGACGATAGTCGACCGCTATACTCTGGTTTTGGATGTAAGTGATGATTATCGGCAATATGAGTTGTGTCAATACCACACCGTTATCAAGAGGAAGTAAAGTAAGTATAATAGATCAAGCGATCCATTTGTTGAGAGTACTGTAAGAGGCACACAAGTAAGAATGTTGGATATAACTACTCTTTCACATCAGAGGGATGAGTCTCATAGATCCAACTACAATATCAAAGAAACTTCGAGTGGTAGTGATTGCTTGCATTGGTGTCTCCGTGGTATCCTAGAAACATGTAACATGATTTTTCTTGCTCAAATATAGCTTCTTAAAAGTTTACTTTTAAGTAATCCAGGAAGGCTACTTAATTTGCCGCCTCTAGTGAAGATGATCACTCTAATGTGGGTTTGTTAGTGAATATGCAATTATATAATCAGGGTTTTATATCAATGGTTCCATTTATATCTATAAATGAAATTTTTGGTGTATTTTTTAGAAATTCAACAATAATCATATGTTATTTGGTTACCATTCTAAAGAAATTCAACTTTCGACCTTTTGTGAATGCTCAAAGCTACTTGCAAAGTATTGTCGATTATGATCCATAATACTCACCAGCTCGAAATTGAGGTTTGTTCATGTTTGAATTTGTGACAAACCAAAAGATAATATGCTTATTAATATTGTTTGTGATTGTTGTTGTGAATTCTTCATCTTTGAATACATATTTTGGTTGGCTCATGAATTTTTCCATCTTTTAAAAATATTATTTTTTTAGTTCAAGCCAAATTTCATAATAGGCGATTGAATCACAATATTGCAATATTTTAAGTTACTTTTAAGATTAAAGGTCGATGAATAAACTAATTACTGTAAGTTCTTTTTATGCATCTTATTTTGATCTAGCACATAAAGTAATTACTGAGCTTGACAAAATTGAAATAAAATCAAATAAAATCACTCAAACAAATCAATAAAATTGAAAAAAAATTAGCCTTATGACACTTTCTTCAACTCGAAGGGGCGGTAAACCAAGGATTCCTTCGCCCAAGACCCATGATCTAACTCCCAACATGGAAATGATAAGCTATAGAATCATTCCAAGAACCTCAATGGATGGGTTACAAACTCACATTACCAATCTCGACAACTGGACGTGTCACTGGCGTTAGAAGAACGACTGCATCAGAGAAAGTCTATGGGGATAGAAGATCCTGTTGAAGGATGATAGACCAACCGTAATCTTCAGCCCAACGAGCAAAACTTTTGTAGAAGCAAGAACCCTTGTATTAAAGGAATTAACAGCTTCTTATACAAAATTTGGATAAACCAAGAGATAAAGCTAGAATTAGATTGTAAGATCCAAGAGTGAGAAGCAAGATTTGGAACTTTTTTCTAAATTGAGTCAATCCACAATAGAACTTGATCAAGGCTTGACTGAATAACTCAGATGCAATCTACCACAAGAATTGCATCAAACTTAAAAATGACAAAGATATGTTCAGATTTCTATAAGGGGGAACGTCTCAACTTAAGAGATCAATTTCATTGATCACAAATATGCTTTTACATAATAACTTGTGGGTATTTATAGTCTCCCCACAAAAAAAAGTTAGTGCTCGTGATTTAATCTCGATCCCTTTAAATCTCCACAGAAGACGAAGTCAATTTGAGCATTACAAACTTTATGAAATTAAAATAATAAATAAAGTTTTCTAACCACTCATGAAATGATGCTTGCAACTTCATCCGCTACTTCAACCGTGCAAATATTTACTTATGAAATGACGGTTGAACCTAGCCTATCTAATTTTGTAGATGAAGTATGAATGCTTGTTGAATCTTCTTGGCCTTGGGTTGTGTAATAGGTCAAGTTGGAACACCGTGATTCTTATCATCATCCCCCTCTTCAGGATTCGTCCTCGAATCAGAAAAATCATCACCTACATCAAAGGGACTCAACTTAGCAACATTGAAAGTATAATGTATTGACAATTCTATGGGAAGATAAATTTTATTGTTCCATGCAATCAAATGAGTCATTTTACTAAATGTCTTACGGAGCATTTATAGTCAAATAAAGAATTAGGAATCCAAGCTATCTTTAAATCTACCGACTCACTTCCAGTTGAATTGAGCTAACATTATAATGAAAGTTCATCAGTAAAATTATTTAAGCTAAATCATTGAAGTTTTAAAAAGAAATCATCTTTGAATTTAGATAAGATAGTAAGTTATACTTCTTGAATCAGATGTGGTGAAGGTCGAACAAACACGTGACCTTCAAATCTTTAATATTACGCTCTCCCAACTAAGCTATCCCCTGTAACATTGAAAATGAAAATTTAAAAATTTTAAAAAGAAATAATCACTAAATTTAGATTATATAGTCAAGTAATTTTAAAAAGAAATAATCACTAAATTTAGATTATATAGTCAAGTAATTTTAAAAAGAAATAATCACTAATTTTAGATTGAATATTCGGGTTATGCAAGTTAGTCAACTTGAATTAGGTGTGGTGAACGTGGATCAAACACGTGACTTTTAGATCTTCACTGGTGCTCTCCAAACTGAGCTATCGTGCTAACATTAAAAATAAAAATTCATCATTAAAGATATTTTCACTACTTCACTGAAATTTTAAAAAGAAATAATCACTAATTTTAGATTCAATAGTCAGGTTATGCAACTTAGCTTCACTGAAATTTTAAAAAGAAATAATCACTAATTTTAGATTCAATAGTCAGGTTATGCAACTTAGTAAACTTCAATCTCCAGCTAACCTTAAAAATAAAAATTCATCGTAAAAGTCAAGTAATTTTAAATCACTAATTTTAGATTGAATATTCAGGTTATGCAAGTTAGTAAACTTGAATTAGGTGCCATGAACGTGGATCAAACACGTGACTTTTAGATCTTCATTGATGCTCTCCAAACTGAGCTATCCCGCTAACATTAAAAATAAAAATTTATCGGTAAAGATATTTTCACTACTTCATTGAGATTTTAAAAAACAATAATCACTAATTTTAGATTGAATAGTCCGGTTATGCAACTTACTCAACTTGAATCTCCAGCTAACATTAAAAATAAAAATATTTTCACTACTTCATTGAGATTTTAAAAAGCAATAATCAATCACTAATTTTAGATTGAATAGTCAGGTTATGCCCAGCTAACATTAAAAATAATTCATTGCTAAAGATATTTTCACTATTTCATTGAGATTTTAAAAAGAAATAATTTTAAAAAGAAATAATCACTAATTTTAAATTGAATAGTCAAGAGTCGAGTTATGTGACTTGAATCAGGTGCGGTGAACGTGAATCGAACACGTGACCTTCAGATTTTCAGTCTGACGCTCCCAAAACTGAGTTATCCACACTAATATTTGAAAAAAAAATCATAAGTAAAGGTATTTCCGCTAATTCATTATATTTTAAAAAGAAATAATCACTAATTTTAGATTGAAGAAAGTTATGCAACTTAATAGATTTATGCAACGTAAACCAAGTGCGGTGAACATGGATTAAACATGTAACCTTCAGATATTCATTCCCAACTGAGCTATCCCCGCTAACATTAAAAATCAAAATTCATGTGTAAGGGTATTTCCGCTAATTCATTATGCCAGTTGGATAAAAAACGTGACAGATCTTCCTCTAATTCATTGAGATTGAGATTTTAAAAAGAAATAATCGCTAATGCAATGAACCTGGATCAAACACACATTACCTTTAAATTTTTAATAGGACACTCTCCTCACTAATATTAAAATTGAAAATTCATATAGTAAAGGTAAAATTATGCCACTTGGATAAAAAACGTGACAAATCTTCCTCTAATTCATTGAGATTGAGATACCTTTAAATCTTCAATATGACACTCCCCTCACTAATATTAAAATTGAAAATTCATAAAGTAAAGGTAAAATTATCCTGGATAAAAAACGTGGCCGATCTTCCTCTAATTCATTGAGATTGAGATTTCGTGGCCGATCTTCCTCTAATGCATTGAGATTGAGATTTTAAAAAGAAATAATCGTTAATGCCACTAATTTTAGAGTCAAATTATGCCACTTGAACAAAGCGCGGTGAACGTGGATCGAACACGTGACCTTCAAATCTTCAGTCTGACGCTCTCCCAACTGAGTTATCCCCGCAATCATTCGAAATAAAAATTCATCAGTAAAAGTATTTTAGATAATTCATTGATATTTTAAAAAGAAATAATGACTAATTTTCTATTGAATAGTCAGGTTATGCGAAATAGGTGTGGGGTGAACAAGGAGATCGAACACGTGACCTTCAAATCTTAAATTTGACGCTCTCCAAACTGAGCTATACCTGCTAACATTAAAAATGAAAATTTTTAAGTAAAAGTATTTACGCTAATTAATTGAAATTTTAGAAAGAAATAATCACTAATTTTAAATTGTATAGTCAAATTATGCGAGATCGAACACGGGAACTTTAAATCTTCAATCTAATGCTCTCTCAACTGAGCTATCCACACTAACATTAAAAATGAAAATTCATCAATAAAGGTATTTTCTCTAATTCATTTTAAGTTTAAATAGAAATAATCACTAATTTTTAATAAGATATTCAAGTTATCCAACTTGTATAAGGTGCGGTGAACTAGAACACGTTAGGTATTTCCGATAATTCATTGAGATTTCAGAAAGGAATAATGACTAATTTTAGATTGAATAGTCAGGTTATACAACTAGAATCAGGTGCGGTGAACGTGAAGATCAAACACGTGACCTTCAAATCTTCAGTCTGATGCTCTCCCAACAGAGCTATCCCCGCTAATATTAAAAATGAAAATTCATAAGTAAAGGTACTTCCGCTAATTCATTATATTTAAAAAAAGAAATAATCACTAATTTTATATTGAATAAGCAAGTTGTGTTTTTAGATTGTATAGTCACGTAATAAACTTGTATTAGGTGCGTTGAACGTGGATAAAACACGTGTGACCATCAAATCTTCCGTCTAACAATCTCCCAACTAAGCTACTCTTGCTAACATTAAAAATAAATATTCATCAGTAAAGGTATTGGGTACGCTTCTGGAAATTCAACAAAAGGCAATACTATTAGACCGAGATGCCAGATTTAAATCTCGCTTCTGGAAAATTCAAGAAAAGGCATTGGGTACGCAGTTATAGTACGACATTCCACCCATAAACAGATGGTCAAACAGAAATGCTCAAGCAAATATTGGGAGACATGTTGAGGGCATATGTGATGGATTTAGCAGGAAGCTGGGATAAGTACCTACCCCTTATGAAATTCGCTTATAATAATAGTTGCCAAGCAACCATAAAAATTTCCACATATGAGGTTCTCTACGGACGAAGATTTTGATCCCCTATCTTTTGGGAAGAAGGGGGGAAAACGACAACTATTGGGCCAGAGCTATGCAAATTACCAACGCCGCAGTCCAGAAGATTAAAGCTAGGATACAAACCGCACAAAGCCGAGAGAAAAGCTATGCAGACCTAAGGCGCAAGGACATGGAATTGTGGGTAGGACATCATATATTCCTAAAGGTAGCACCCCATGAGAGGGGTGCTCAGGTAGGGTAAAGAGGGGAAGCTAAGTCTTAGGTTTATCCGTCCCTTTGAGATATTAGAAAGGATTGGATCTAGAATCGGGCAATGCCCAAATTTGTCTGCAGTACGTAATATCTTTCATGTATCCATACTACGGAAGTAAACCCTAGATCCTTCGCACGTACTGGCTCATGAAACTCTCTTCTTGAGAGATGACCTAACGTATAAAGAAGACCCGATTCAAATAATAGACAAGAAAGTCAAAAGATTGAGAAACAAGGAAATCGCTCTTGTTAAGGTCCTATGGAAGAATCATAGAGTAGAAGAAGCCACTTGGGAAACATAAGGCAAATAAGAACCTTGTACCCTGGCCTATTTTAGAATAAGCACTTTCGATGACCGAAAGTTTTCAAAGGAGAGGAGAATTTGCAACACTCAAGGTCTCCAATAAGAGACCGTGTATAATCCCTACTAAGTTGTATCTAGAAGCAAAGAACAAGTAGAATTGAAAAAACATTGAGAAAATGGTACTTTTTCTAATTTTTATAAACTTCCGGAATCATTAAATTTTTTATAGAATAATAATTACAAGGGGCTTAAAAAAGGAAGGCTCCGATCGGATAAGACTTTTCTGGCAGAAGATTCAAAAAGATCAAGAATGAAATTATAGAAATTCTAGATGTTTCAATGGTAGTAGAAAATTCGTCTATAAATTATGAATTAGGGTAGACTATTAGGGGCAAGAAGCAAGCTTAATCGAGTACCCAATCGAGAGATACAAGTTTTTTGTTTTGGGGTATCGTGTTCATGGGTTTACCTCAAATTCAAGAACTATAGTCCACTATTCATTTCCAAACTTGTTCCTGCACCTTCTAAATAAGTTTACCCATAAGTTTGGTGAAGAAAAGAGGTCCTCAAAGTGCTAGTAGGTTTTCACACAAATCAGTCCATGTTAGGTTACCCTCTAATGTTTTCCTAAGCTAAAACCTCAACTCCTAAAGCCTATCCCAAGACATTATGTATAAACCTAGGTTCATCAATAATCCATGTACCAAGTACCTAGAACTATGTGAATAACATGCTAAATAAGTTGCTAGGATCCATACCCATAAGTAACCATTATTTTTCATTACGATGTGTACAAAAAGTCCCATATTCCTCTTTAGGTAGGATGTCCTGCAATATGTATCATGAGCTGGATGTTATGATAGGCCTACCTTTCCCATCAGCTAAACGAGATGTCCTGCACCACGATTTACCAGTAGGATTACATGATTATGACGACACCACTCATGTGTTCATGGGGAGAAAATTGAAGGTTATTTTAGGGGAAGGTTTTCAGGATCAGTATATGATACATGACACGATGACCTCTTAATTCTAAGATCCTGAAAACATAACAAGAAGTAATATCCTAGCTTAAGGTCGCGATTAAGACCCTATTAGTAGGCTACTTACTAAGTTTTACTCACTCCATGTTTATCATTTTTTTTCAAGTAGCTAAGAGTTGGCCGTGGATAAGAGCAGACTTCGGAGTGTGGAACATGGACTAACCTCTGTTTTTAAAATAGTATTTTTTGTTCTTCTTTTGAGTCTACTTCTTATTTTGTGTTTGTAACGATTATGTATATGTAACACCCCAAACATGAAGAAAATTAGCTCCCACAAGAATAAGCCACTCATGAAAGACCAAGGATAGAAAGAAAAGAAATTAAAGTTTTAAGCAAGAACAAGGGACTTAGTCAATTGAGTACCCTAACAAGTGATTTCAAAAAGTATAAAGGCCTTTTAAAAAGGATTAGAAAGGAAAAAGTAAATGAGAAGGGAAAAAAGTCATTTTATCAATTATAAAAAATCTTTCCAGATTTGTAATTCCCTATCTAGAAGGAATCTCAAGATTCAAAACTAGGGGGAAGTGATCAAAAAACAATGAGGAATTTGTAGAAAAATTATGGATTTTTCGAGAAAAATACTAATAAAATATTTGAAAAGTGGCAAATTACCAAAATACCTGTGAAAGAATGGATAATTATAGAAATGGCACTCTAATTAGAATCAGAGCATCTACCATGACCATCCATGCAAAATCCTTCGAACTCAAATCTCAACGGTTGGATCTCCTCCAAAATTTGATATGATTTAGAACGAACATGCACAGATCATCACATCCAAAGCTAGTATTCAAAGCCAAGGTCGGTAAGGCTATGATTGGAGTTGATATCTTCGAAAAATTATCCAGAGAGTTCGATCTAT
The DNA here is from genome assembly GCF_002738345.1 of Cucurbita maxima. Classification (NCBI taxonomy): domain Eukaryota; kingdom Viridiplantae; phylum Streptophyta; class Magnoliopsida; order Cucurbitales; family Cucurbitaceae; genus Cucurbita; species Cucurbita maxima. The sequence continues at coordinate 168,621 of NW_019272112.1, read as the reverse complement.
AAATAACGAAAATTCTAGAGCTCTCAATGTCGGTTTAAGCTTCTCCTATAAAGAATGAAGTAGGAGCAACAATACGGAATAAGAATCGAGAAAGGTTGATCCCCCAATCGAAGGCAATAAGCGTTTAGATTATGGGTCTCCTACTCTCAGATTTCTTTCAAATTCGAGAGCAATCCTCCACCATTTCTCTTTGAACTTCTAAATAATGAAAATTCTGGAGCTCTCAATGTCAGTTTAAGCATCTCCTATAAAGTCTGGAGTAGGAGCAACAATACGGAATAAGAATCGAGAAAGGTCGATCTCCCAATCGAAGGCAATGAGCGTTTAGATTATGGGTCTCCTACTCTCAGATTTTTTCCAAATTCGAGAGAAATCCTCCATCATTTCTCTTCAAACTTATTCCTACAGTTTCTCAACAAGATTACCCACAAGTTCTATGAAGAAATAGTTTCTGCACCTCCAAGGAATGCTTCCATAGAAGACCACAAGGAAAAATAACCTCGAGAGCATGCCGAATTGAAGGAAATAGGTTTCAAAATTAAATTGGGGATAAGAGTCGAATTCCTATCTACGATCTCTTTTCCTTCAAATTAAGGATTCATCTAGCTTCAGAGGAAGAAGTTGAGTAAACTTGATGAAGGAATCGAGAGTTGAAACATCGTAGAACAAGCTACCCAAGAGATCGAAAATCTGGCGTTTCGAGTGAGTTGCATACTGGGAACGATTTCTTGAAATTAAGGTCCTTGACTCAAAGACATTCCTCCAAACCAACTCCTTTAGCTTGAAGAAAGGATATGGAAGAGGTTCAATGAAGAAATAGGGCCTTAAATCCCCTAGAATCGGCTACCCAATAAAAAATCCTTTGTTTTATCTCCAGCGATAAATCAGATTTTGGATGAACTTTGGAAGTGAATATCTTAGGCTATGATCTACGAGAAGGTATCAAATCAATCCCTAGCCCTTCCTTGTAACACCCATCTTTAAGTTTCACGAAGAAATCAAGGAGAGAAATGCTGTAAATGTGGCTGTACAGGCCGAGTTTCAGATGGCGGCGACGCGAAAAATGCGCATCTTCTTCCTGTTCAGAGGAAGAAAACGATGATATGGTCAGTTCAACTGGAAGCTCAAGAATAGAGGTCCCAAACGTCGGCGACAAGGCAAGTTGCCACCTTGGACTCTTTGTTAAGAAATACTTGTAGAAATCGCTTGGAATTTCATATGAACCCTAAAACAAGTATAAGTTAAGGATATATGAAAGAAAAACCCAAAGAACCCTGAGTTAAGACCCTGAACCGATCAAATAGCTTGAGATTTAAATAACGTTAAAATAAACCACTATATGAGCTCCGCTGCCTATCAAATTTTAATACTGAGCATATTATAGTATGTTAAGGTTAGATATGAAATTTGGTGGTCATTCGATCAGGATGAGTAGGTAAACCAAGAAACTGTGTAAAATGACCACAATGCCCCCAAGGTAATTTACCTTCAGCTCATGACCTAGATGACCTTCAAATGCCATGAAATTCATTAGTAGATCTTATTTTNAAACCTAGGTTCATCAATAATCCATGTACCAAGTACCTAGAACTATGTGAATAACATGCTAAATAAGTTGCTAGGATCCATACCCATAAGTAACCATTATTTTTCATTACGATGTGTACAAAAAGTCTCATATTCCTCTTTAGGTAGGATGTCCTGCAATATGTATCATGAGCTGGATGTTATGATAGGCCTACCTTTCCCATCAGCTAAACGAGATGTCCTGCACCACGATTTACCAGTAGGATTACATGATTATGACGACACCACTCATGTGTTCATGGGGAGAAAATTGAAGGTTATTTTAGGGGAAGGTTTTCAGGATCAGTATATGATACATGACACGATGACCTCTTAATTCTAAGATCCTGAAAACATAACAAGAAGTAATATCCTAGCTTAAGGTCGCGATTAAGACCCTATTAGTAGGCTACTTACTAAGTTTTACTCACTCCATGTTTATCATTTTTTTTTCAAGTAGCTAAGAGTTGGCCGTGGATAAGAGCAGACTTCGGAGTGTGGAACATGGACTAACCTCTGTTTTTAAAATAGTATTTTTTGTTCTTCTTTTGAGTCTACTTCTTATTTTTTGTTTGTAACGATTATGTATATGTAACACCCCAAACATGAAGAAAATTAGCTCCCACAAGAATAAGCCACTCATGAAAGACCAAGGATAGAAAGAAAAGAAATTAAAGTTTTAAGCAAGAAAAAGGGACTTAGTCAATTGAGTACCCTAACAAGTGATTTCAAAAAGTTAAAAGGCCTTTTAAAAAGGATTAGAAAGGAAAAAGTAAATGAGAAGGGGAAAAAAGTCATTTTATCAATTATAAAAAATCTTTACAGATTTGTAATTACCTTTCTAGAAGGAATCTCAAGATTCAAAACAAGGGGGAAGTGATCAAAAAACAATGAGGAATTTGGAGAAAAATTATGGATTTTTCGAGAAAAATACTAATAAAATATTTGAAAAGTGGCAAATTACCAAAATACCTGTGAAAGAATGGATAATTATAGAAATGGCACTCTAATTAGAATCAGAGCATCTACCATGACCATCCATGCAAAATCCTTCGAACTCAAATCTCAACGGTTGGATCTCCTCCAAAATTTGATATGATTTAGAACGAACATGCACAGATCATCACATCCAAAGCTAGTATTCAAAGCCAAGGTCGGTAAGGCTATGATTGGAGTTGATATCTTCGAAAAATTATCCAGAGAGTTCGATCTATAAATAACGAAAATTCTAGAGCTCTCAATGTCGGTTTAAGCTTCTCCTATAAAGAATGAAGTAGGAGCAACAATACGGAATAAGAATCGAGAAAGGTTGATCCCCCAATCGAAGGCAATAAGCGTTTAGATTATGGGTCTCCTACTCTCAGATTTCTTTCAAATTCGAGAGCAATCCTCCACCATTTCTCTTTGAACTTCTAAATAATGAAAATTCTGGAGCTCTCAATGTCAGTTTAAGCATCTCCTATAAAGTCTGGAGTAGGAGCAACAATACGGAATAAGAATCGAGAAAGGTCGATCTCCCAATCGAAGGCAATGAGCGTTTAGATTATGGGTCTCCTACTCTCAGATTTTTTCCAAATTCGAGAGAAATCCTCCATCATTTCTCTTCAAACTTATTCCTACAGTTTCTCAACAAGATTACCCACAAGTTCTATGAAGAAATAGTTTCTGCACCTCCAAGGAATGCTTCCATAGAAGACCACAAGGAAAAATAACCTCGAGAGCGTGCCGAATTGAAGGAAATAGGTTTCAAAATTAAATTGGGGATAAGAGTCGAATTCCTATCTACGATCTCTTTTCCTTCAAATTAAGGATTCATCTAGCTTTAGAGGAAGAAGTTGAGTAAACTTGATGAAGGAATCGAGAGTTGAAACATGGTAGAACAAGCTACCCAAGAGATCGAAAATCTGGCGTTTCGAGTGAGTTGCATACTGGGAACGATTTCTGGAAATTAAGGTCCTTGACTCAAAGACATTCCTCCAAACCAACTCCTTTAGCTTGAAGAAAGGATATGGAAGAGGTTCAATGAAGAAATAGGGCCTTAAATCTCCTAGAATCGGCTACCCAATAAAAAATCCTTTGTTTTATCTCCAGCGATAAATCAGATTTTGGATGAACTTTGGAAGTGAATATCTTAGGCTATGATCTACGAGAAGGTATCAAATCAATCCCTAGCCCTTCCTTGTAACACCCATCTTTAAGTTTCACGAAGAAATCAAGGAGAGAAATGCTGTAAATGTGGTTGTACAGGCCGAGTTTCAGATGGCGGCGACGCGAAAAATGCGCATCTTCTTCCTGTTCAGAGGAAGAAAACGATGATATGGTCAGTTCAACTGGAAGCTCAAGAATAGAGGTCCCAAACGTCGGCGACAAGGCAAGTTGCCACCTTGGACTCTTTGTTAAGAAATACTTGTAGAAATCGCTTGGAATTTCATATGAACCCTAAAAGAAGTATAAGTTAAGGATATATGAAAGAAAAACCCAAAGAACCCTGAGTTAAGACCCTGAACCGATCAAATAGCTTGAGATTTAAATAACGTTAAAATAAACCACTATATGAGCTCCGCTGCCTATCANGCTGCCTATCAAATTTTAATACTGAGCATATTATAGTATGTTAAGGTTAGATATGAAATTTGGTGGTCATTGGATCAGGATGAGTAGGTAAACCAAGAAACTGTGTAAAATGACCACAATGCCCCCAAGGTAATTTACCTTCAGCTCATGACCTAGATGACCTTCAAATGCCATGAAATTCATTAGTAGATCTTATTTT
>NW_019272112.1:155741-164148 GCF_002738345.1 Cucurbita maxima | reverse complement strand
AATGTTGCCAATGTTTATAACTTCTGGAAAGTATGGTAGATAAATTGGGTACCAAATTTGTTTTCAACTACATGTCATCCTCAAACTCATGAGCAAACTGAGGTGGTTAATAAAATATTATGAGCATAGATTAGAACTATTATTTATAAGAATATTAAGTCATAAATTGGTAACAAATTATTGTTTTCAACTGCATGTCATCTTTAGATTAATGAACAGATGATTAATAGAACATTAGGAGCATTGCTTAGGGCTATTATTTGTAAGAATATTAAGTTTTGGGATGAATGTTTGCCACTCATTATTCTCTTCTTGGAGTTGTTTATGGATTGAATCCACTTACGTTTCTTGATTTGCTTTCTATTCATTCTAATATTTTTGTGAGTAAAGCCGCCACAAGTAAGGCAAATGGAATCAAAACATTGCATAAAGAGGGGAAGGAGACAATTGAGAAACAAAATTTCAATGTTGCTTCAAGAATTAACAAAGGACGGAATGAAATCATTTTTCAACCCAGTAACTGGGTTTGGATACATTTTCGCAAGGAGTGATTCTCATCTCAAAGAAAGACAAGGTTGCATCCAAGAGGGGATGACCCTTATCAAGTCCTTGAAAGAATTAATAACAATGCATACAAAATGATCTTCCATGAGAATTTTCAGCACATCCTACTTTCAATGTTGCTGACTTGAGTCCTATTGATGTAGGTGATGATTTTCTGATTCAAGGACGAGTCCTTTTGAAGAGGGGGAAGATGATAAAGATCACGGTGTTCCAAATGTTCCAACTGGACCTATTACACGATCCAAGGCCAGGAAGAATCAACAAGCATTCATTCTTCATCTACAAAATTGGATAAGCTCGGTTCAACTATTATTTCATGTGTTACAAGCTTATTAGATTGAGGAAGAACCATTTGGAGCTTCAGAAGTGAATATTTACATGGTTGAAGGAGCAGATGAAGTTACAAGCATCATTACATACATGAGTTATTAGAAAACTTTATTTATTTTTAATTTCATAAAGTTTGTAATGGTAGAATTGTCAAATTGACTTTGTCTTTTGTGGAGATTCAAGGGGATCGAGATTAAATCCCGGCCACTAACTTCTTTTGTGGGGAGACTATAAGTACCCACAAATTATTATGTAAAAATAAGATTTGTGATGAATGAAATTGATCTTTCAAGTTGAGAAGTTTCCCTTCAAAATCTAAGCATCATATATGTCATTTTTAAGTTTCATGTCATTCTCGCTGTAGAATTGCATGTGAGCCATTTAGTCAAGCTTTGATATTGTGTGGTTGAGTCAAATTCTCAACCTTTATTTTTGGGATTTCTTTTCTCCGTATTCATTGTAATTTATCCTAATACAAACAATTTTATTTTTCTAGGGAATGTATTAAGCACATGAATTTATTAATTATGGTGAACTTTTGTATAAAACGAAGTAAATATAAATGGAGTAACATGAAATAGAAGTAAACATATTAATAAAAAGAAACTACATAAATTTAAAGGAAGTTAATCCCATTTTACAAAATAAATATTGTTCCAAAGAAGTAGTTTTGAAAACTTCCACTCTGTATCTATCTATGTTTCAAAAACTAAAATAAATAAAAATATTTTTCAAAAACTTAGTTTGGAGTGAAATTTTGCTTAAAATTTAAATGTTTTTTTTTTAAATAATAGGATAAAATACATGATTTTGAAAAAAAAAAAATAAAACAAAATAGTTATCAAATGGGCCTAATTTTTAACATATCTATCCCGAAAGAGTGCATGGACTCTAGTGGCAATGCTGCTTCAACTATGTGATAGATCATGTGAAGTTAACATGACAATAATAATAAGTTCTAAAGCACAAAAATATGTGGATAAATTTCATATATTGAGGTGCGGAAAACATATACACACAGGCAACTAAAAATGATAGATCCACTATAAGGGCATTTGGTNCATAGAAGACCACAAGGAAAAATAACCTCGAGAGCGTGCCGAATTGAAGGAAATAGGTTTCAAAATTAAATTGGGGATAAGAGTCGAATTCCTATCTACGATCTCTTTTCCTTCAAATTAAGGATTCATCTAGCTTTAGAGGAAGAAGTTGAGTAAACTTGATGAAGGAATCGAGAGTTGAAACATGGTAGAACAAGCTACCCAAGAGATCGAAAATCTGGCGTTTCGAGTGAGTTGCATACTGGGAACGATTTCTGGAAATTAAGGTCCTTGACTCAAAGACATTCCTCCAAACCAACTCCTTTAGCTTGAAGAAAGGATATGGAAGAGGTTCAATGAAGAAATAGGGCCTTAAATCTCCTAGAATCGGCTACCCAATAAAAAATCCTTTGTTTTATCTCCAGCGATAAATCAGATTTTGGATGAACTTTGGAAGTGAATATCTTAGGCTATGATCTACGAGAAGGTATCAAATCAATCCCTAGCCCTTCCTTGTAACACCCATCTTTAAGTTTCACGAAGAAATCAAGGAGAGAAATGCTGTAAATGTGGTTGTACAGGCCGAGTTTCAGATGGCGGCGACGCGAAAAATGCGCATCTTCTTCCTGTTCAGAGGAAGAAAACGATGATATGGTCAGTTCAACTGGAAGCTCAAGAATAGAGGTCCCAAACGTCGGCGACAAGGCAAGTTGCCACCTTGGACTCTTTGTTAAGAAATACTTGTAGAAATCGCTTGGAATTTCATATGAACCCTAAAAGAAGTATAAGTTAAGGATATATGAAAGAAAAACCCAAAGAACCCTGAGTTAAGACCCTGAACCGATCAAATAGCTTGAGATTTAAATAACGTTAAAATAAACCACTATATGAGCTCCGCTGCCTATCAAATTTTAATACTGAGCATATTATAGTATGTTAAGGTTAGATATGAAATTTGGTGGTCATTGGATCAGGATGAGTAGGTAAACCAAGAAACTGTGTAAAATGACCACAATGCCCCCAAGGTAATTTACCTTCAGCTCATGACCTAGATGACCTTCAAATGCCATGAAATTCATTAGTAGATCTTATTTTATGAAATTGTATACGAATCCTTATCCCAAGAGGTTATATAAGGTAATGAAGTTTGAGAGTTATTGGAAAACTTTAGTTAGCGAAACCAAGGTATGGGAGAAAATGTTATCCATATGACTTTTCCCATGAAGCACGATGTTTATAAGTTTTGTAGTCAATGTTGCCAATGTTTATAACTTCTGGAAAGTATGGTAGATAAATTGGGTACCAAATTTGTTTTCAACTACATGTCATCCTCAAACTCATGAGCAAACTGAGGTGGTTAATAAAATATTATGAGCATAGATTAGAACTATTATTTATAAGAATATTAAGTCATAAATTGGTAACAAATTATTGTTTTCAACTGCATGTCATCTTTAGATTAATGAACAGATGATTAATAGAACATTAGGAGCATTGCTTAGGGCTATTATTTGTAAGAATATTAAGTTTTGGGATGAATGTTTGCCACTCATTATTCTCTTCTTGGAGTTGTTTATGGATTTAATCCACTTACGTTTCTTGATTTGCTTTCTATTCATTCTAATATTTTTGTGAGTAAAGCCGCCACAAGTAAGGCAAATGGAATCAAAACATTGCATAAAGAGGGGAAGGAGACAATTGAGAAACAAAATTTCAATGTTGCTTCAAGAATTAACAAAGGACGGAATGAAATCATTTTTCAACCCGGTAACTGGGTTTGGATACATTTTCGCAAGGAGTGATTCTCATCTCAAAGAAAGACAAGGTTGCATCCAAGAGGGGATGACCCTTATCAAGTCCTTGAAAGAATTAATAACAATGCATACAAAATGATCTTCCATGAGAATTTTCAGCACATCCTACTTTCAATGTTGCTGACTTGAGTTCTATTGATGTAGGTGATGATTTTCTGATTCAAGGACGAGTCATTTTGAAGAGGGGGAAGATGATAAAGATCACGGTGTTCCAAATGTTCCAACTGGACCTATTACACGATCCAAGGCCAGGAAGAATCAACAAGCATTCATTCTTCATCTACAAAATTGGATAAGCTCGGTTCAACTATTATTTCATGTGTTACAAGCTTATTAGATTGAGGAAGAACCATTTGGAGCTTCAGAAGTGAATATTTACATGGTTGAAGGAGCAGATGAAGTTACAAGCATCATTACATACATGAGTTGTTAGAAAACTTTATTTATTTTTAATTTCATAAAGTTTGTAATGGTAGAATTGTCAAATTGACTTTGTCTTTTGTGGAGATTCAAGGGGATCGAGATTAAATCCCGGCCACTAACTTCTTTTGTGGGGAGACTATAAGTACCCACAAATTATTATGTAAAAATAAGATTTGTGATGAATGAAATTGATCTTTCAAGTTGAGAAGTTTCCCTTCAAAATCTAAGCATCATATATGTCATTTTTAAGTTTCATGTCATTCTCGCGGTAGAATTGCATGTGAGCCATTTAGTCAAGCTTTGATATTGTGTGGTTGAGTCAAATTCTCAACCTTTATTTTTGGGATTTCTTTTCTCCGTATTCATTGTAATTTATCCTAATACAAACAATTTTATTTTTCTAGAGAATGTATTAAGCACATGAATTTATTAATTATGATGAACTTTTGTATAAAACGAAGTAAATATAAATGGAGTAACATGAGATAGAAGTAAACATATTAATAAAAATAAACTACATAAATTTAAAGGAAGTTAATCCCATTTTACAAAATAAATATTGTTCCAAAGAAGTAGTTTTGAAAACTTCCACTCTGTATCTATCTATGTTTCAAAAACTAAAATAAATAAAAATATTTTTCAAAAACTTAGTTTGGAGTGAAATTTTGCTTAAAAATTAAATGTTTTTTTTAAATAATAGGATAAAATACATGATTTTGAAAAAAAAAAAAAAAACAAAACAAAACAAAATAGTTATCAAAGGGGCCTAATTTTTAACATATCTATCCCGAAGGAGTGCATGGACTCTAGTGGCAATGCTGCTTCAACTGTGTGATAGATCATGTGAAGTTAACATGACAATAATAATAGGTTCTAAAGCACAAAAATATGTGGATAAATTTCATATATTGAGGTGCGGAAAACATATACACACAGGCAACTAAAAATGATAGATCCACTATAAGGGCATTTGGTCTAGTGGTATGATTTTTTTTTTTTTTTTTTTTTACAAATTAGGTGGAATGAACCAACAAAAATAATGAGTTTAAAATTACCAAACAAAATATCAATTTTCAAATGGAATGGAGACATAAGACTATTCCAAAAAAGAAAAGGACAAAAAGAAAAATATTAAATACATTTTCAAATAAGGCATTTGGTTGAGAGATATTATGGTCAATATAAGAAAAATATCGTATTAACTAATTTTCATGGACACATATGGATCCTTACCATACTAAAATGACTGTTCTTATTGTTATCAAACCAATAACAATTCATACCAACTAAATCTTCCCATTGATAATTAGGCCAGAGAAAGAACTTGCATTTATTTTTATCTAAAACTTGATCACTAGTTTTTCTTATTTGCATTGTAAAATTATGTATTTCTATGGATATCATTTATATTTCTAGAATTGAAACAAATTAGAATTCTGAACTCTCACGACTTCTGGGTGATAGGAAATTTTCCCGAAGCAAATCATAATGATTTTTGGTTCTCTTTTCATTCAGTTTTTGATTTATTGCAATTGGATTTACTAAAACTTTTTTTGTAAGCATAGTCTTTTTCTTGATATCTTTGATTAATTTAGTACTTATTTTTATGAACTAATAAAATACCTATGGTTTGATATATAATAAATTGTCCATCATTTTGTACAACAGACGAACATGTTCAATAATAAGCTGAAACTCCTTGGGAACTATCATAATCTTCAAATTCATTTCTCATCTTTAAATATAAGATACAGCAATTTTTATGGGATTTATCAGTTTAAGCTAGAGACAATATACATTGATATTATTCATGCCAATTAAGGAATTATCCCATCTCAATTGAAAAATAAAATATCTATTTAAGAAGAAATAAAGTTAAGCTTCTGTGTTTTTCTTGTATTGTTTTTTCTTTCTACTATATTTAAGCCAAATCATTCTAGAGTTTTTTCTTGGCTAGTATTACTAGAGATTTTTTTTCTTTTCAATTATTTTTTTTTATTTATTTTTTTATTTTTTACTAATAATGGAATTTTCATATTTATTCAAATTTGAAAGAAAGGATTTGATTGGTATGATCCATGGATTACTCAAAACCAAAGTTCTAGAATAATATAAAACACCTTAGTATTTCTTCTTTAGTTCTCATCCAATCAAAAAGATTTATTTTTTTATTGTTCAATGGGATGAATTCTTAATTTATTGTGAGATAATTAAAATCTTCCTTATAATTTTTTTCAATTAGTTCAAAATTATTACCCTAGGTTTAGTATTTTAATTAGAGATTCCTCTTTCTTATTCTTATCAAATTTATGAGTGGGCTTGACTTAGTTGAATCATGATTTATGTTTTCTTTCATTTTTTTTCTTTTGTTTGAAAAAATATATCGATCAATTCTGATTCTTTCTTTTTCTATTTATTGTTTTCTTTTCTTTTTCAATGTTGGTTTAAGCTCCTCCTATAAAGTCTGAAGTAGGAGCAACAATACGGAATAAGAATCGAGAAAGATCGATCCCCCAATCGAAGGCAATGAGCGTTTAGATTATAGGTCTCCTACTCTTAGATTTCTTCCAAATTCGAGAGCAATCCTCCACCATTTCTGTTCAAACTTAGTCCTACAGTTTCTCAACAAGATTACCCATAAGTTCTATGGAGGAATAGAGTGTTGAAAGTGCCCAGAAACCATTCCCCCAATTCAATCTGCCATTGAAGAACTTCAAGAAAAATTTGAAAATCCAATCCGAGGATACATGATGACTTGTCGAGCAAGAATGATTCCAATCAGTTTCTGCACCTCCAAGGAATGCTTCCATAGAAGACCACGAAGAAAAATAACCTCGAGAGCGTGCCGAAATGAAGGAAATAGGTTTCAAAATTAAATTGGGGATAAGAGTCGAATTCCTATCTACGATCTCTTTTCCTTCAAATTAAGGATTCCTCTAGCTTCGAAGGAAGAAGTTGAGTAAACTTGATGAAGGAATCGAGAGCAGAAACGTCGTAGAACAAACTACCCACGAGATACGAAAATCTGGCGTTTCGAGGGAGTTGCATACCGAGAACGATTTCTAGAAGTTAAGGTTCTACACTCAAAGACGTTCCTAAAAAAAAAACGCTGTAAATGAAGAAATAGGGCCTTGAAACCCCTAGAATCGGCTACCCAATAAGAAATCCTTTGTTTTATCTCCAACGATAAATCAGATTTTGGATAAACTTTGGAAGCGAATATCTTAGGCTACGATCCACGAGAAGGTATCAAATAAATCCCTAGCCCTTTCTTGTAACATCCATCTTTAAGTTTCACGAAGAAATCAAGGAAAGAAACGCTGTAAATGGGCTGTACAAGCCGAGTTTCAGATGGCGGCGATGCGAAAAATGCACTTCTTCTTCCTATTTAGAGAAAGAAAACGATGATACGGCCCGTTCAATTGAATTGTCCAAGTCAACACAAAATTTAACCTTTTCTCTAGTTTTCTCAATTTTAACCCCATTCCAGACCGATTCTCATAAAAAAACATTATGGTTTCATAAATTAGACACAATAAGGAGTATGTGGAAGGAAATTTGAAGTAATTCAGATACTGGAAGCTCAAGAATGGAGGTCCCAAAGATCGACGACGAGGCAAGTAGCCCCCTTGGACTCTTTGTTAAGAAATACTTGTAGAAATCACTTGGATTTTTATATGAACCCTAAACCAAGTATGAATTAAGGATATATGAAAGAAAAATCTAAATAACTGTGAGTTAAGACCCTGAACCAATCAAATAGCTCGAGGTTTAAATAACGTTAAAATAACCCACTATATGAGTTCCGCTGTCTATCAAATTTTAATACTGAGTATATTATAGCATGTTGAGGTTAGATATGAAATTTGGGGGGTCATTGGATAAGGATAAGTAGGTAAACCAAGAAACGGTGTAAAATGACCATAATGCCCCTATATTATTTCAATATTCACTCTAGAAACAAGGGTTAAAAACTATATTATTTCAAACCCTCCATTGTTGCTTCTACTTTGCATGAAAATGCTTCCACTAAATCATGTTACTAACTAGTTGGTTTGGTTCGGTTCAATTCTTGGGTCCACTAGATTGAAACGACCCAGCTTAATTAAACTCTTGATAATATAAAAATCATAAGTTTCTTAAATTACATTAACTTAAACCCGTAATTTTTTTTAGAATGTTTAGGTTTGTGTCTAGTTGATCTCTAAATGCTTAAAAGTATCTAATAAGACTTCT
>NW_019272112.1:154030-155697 GCF_002738345.1 Cucurbita maxima | reverse complement strand
AATATCTTAGGTTGACCAATCTTTTTTGTCAAGTATTTTGAATATTATCATTGTGAATTACTAATGCCGATTGAATCTCATTAATAACAATATCCCAAAACTCGGGTAAAGATGACATCAAAATTAATACTTTAATTTCATCTTCAAAATTTATTTCCACTTAACTCAGTTGACTTATAATCATAATAGTCACCGTTACACAAATATTTACAAACTTAAAAGGTAAATTATAAGGAGTACAAGAGAAAAGTGATTAAAATAGTTTCAAAATATAAAAAAAAAAAGATAACCAGGATGGGTCAAAGTCAACATTTGGTTTCTAGTTACCATGGTACGGTCAAAACTTATTTATTTCTTTGAAATGTTTGAGTTTACCATTTACATGTTTTCATTTTTCTACTTTTTTTGCCTGCATTTAGAAATGAATAAAAATTAGTCTGGTTGTCACGCTTAGACCTATTGTCCTTCCACCAATAGGAGCAAAAGGCAACGTTACTATGTGAAACTAGTTTCACGTCATTAATTCAACAATAAGGGTGTTATCATGCATTTAGAAATGAACCCATATTTAAAAAATTTAGATAAAATAGAAAAGAATTGTTATCTCAAAGATAATGATACTATGTGAAACTAGCCTCAAGATGCTTCCTTAACTCTTAGGGGCGGTAAACCAACGGTTCCTTCATCCAAGACCCATGGCCCAACTCCCAACATGGAAGGGATAATCTGGAGAATCATTCCAAGAACCCTAACGGATGGGTTACAAACTCACATTATCAAGCTCGACAACAAACAATGTTGCCGACAAACTTATGAAGACTACATGAAATTACGAATATATTAATGTAGGATTTTTTAATTTACCGATTTTTAAAATGTTAAATTATGTAAAATTACGGGAAAATAAGAATATTTTAGAGAGCTCTTCCTTTTTTTTTTTAGATTTTGATATTTAAGAAAAGAGAAAATGAATAAAAATAGGAGACATTTTATAGATTTAAGAATGAAATAAGGGTATTTAAAAAGCTAAAAAAACAAAGAGATGAAATTGAATGATATTATTGGGTCATAGGTTGAAGAAGAGGAGTGAGTGAAAATAAAAAGCCAAGTCACTCATAGTTAGAACCTTATTTTAGATGTTAAAGTGCACTAGTTTTGAAAGTTCATGAGTATTTTAGGTACTAATGGTTTTGTCAATATAGGAATGCAACTTATAGTAATATTCATACTAAAAAATTACTTTTTTATGTTTATGTCACGAGCCATTTCCGGTGGGTTCTCGAAGCAAGTTAAAAGAGGTTGAACAGAAAGTAAAATGTTTTCTCGAAATAAAAAAAGTATTAANTAAACATATATATTTACATTATATTCAAAATAGAGTTTATAGGTTCATAGTACAAAATAAGGGAAAGGTTAAAAAAAATCATTTTAAAACATCAAAAATAGTTTTGGTGGGTGTTGTTGGTCTAGGGCAACTACGAGTTTATAGGTTCATAGTACAAAATAAGGGAAAGGTTAAAAAAAATCATTTTAAAACATAAAAAATAGTTTTGGTGGGGGTTGTTGGTCTAGGGCAACTACTCTTAGTTACGTGAAAAATATGGAAAATATGAGTGAGTACCTAGTTGTAAGTTTTTAACCATGTTCATAGTGGGTGCTTGGATCTC
>NW_019272112.1:152928-153989 GCF_002738345.1 Cucurbita maxima | reverse complement strand
TAACCATGTTCATAGTGGGTGCTTGGATCTTGGTGGTCGGGAGCAAATCGAACAAAGTGTCTGTCCAAAATAAAAGGGCGTTTTTAACCATGTTCATAGTGGGTGCTTGGATCTCGGTGGTCGGGAGCAAATCGAACAAAGTGTCTGTCCAAAATAAAAGGGCCCAACCAGATTCAAATTGGTGACCTCTTGATTTGCAATCAAATGCTCTACTAATGAGCTATGAACCCATTTTACATGATTTCAACCTTAGTGACCCCTTTTAAAGAGTGTCAGCCCAAAAGTGTAAAAAGTGTCTATCCAAAATAGAAAGGCCCAACAAAGTTCAAACGGGTGACCGGTCAAATTCTCTACCACTGAGCCATGGATACATTTTGTAGGATTTTAACCTTAGTGACCCCTTAGACATAATGTCGGTCCAAAAAGTGTAACAAATTTCTATCCAAGATAGAAGGGCCCAACTAGGTTTGAATTGGTGACCTCTTGATCTACAATCAAATGCTCTAACATTGAGCTATGGACCCATTTTATATGATCTCAACCTTAGTGACCCCTTATACACATTATCGGCCAAAAAGTGGCCCTACCGAATTGGCTATGGACCAATTTTGTATAAATTGGTGGATTACCTATCGGAAATTAAACATAGGTCATTAGATTCAAAGTCGAAAGTGCTAACCACTACACCATAGAACCACTTGTTAAACTTTATTTTGGCAGAGATTTTGATAAGCGCCAACAACGCTAGATTTTGCAAAGCTAGAGGTCGTAGTATCCTTGCAAACTTTAACAAAGAAAGCTAACTTAACGAATTGATTTCAACTAGGAGCAGGTTAAAAGGATAAATAACTCTTAGATTGAACTTGGAATCTATGATTGTCACTCTTAGATTCCAAGATGACTCACTCAAGAATTAGCTTGATCATAACTAATCTAATGAATAGATTTTAACACCAAACCTAAAACAAGGTTTGAAAGAAACATAACACCAAAATAGTTTCAAACACAAAGTTTTTGTATTCCACAATGTTTTCAAACATGAATATTACAAGCATTTAAAT
>NW_019272112.1:68708-151843 GCF_002738345.1 Cucurbita maxima | reverse complement strand
GCAACACTATGATAGTGCTCGAAGGTGAATGGTATATAAAATGGGTCATGCACCATAAACTCATGGGAAGATCGTTGATGGAATCGATGCAATCAATGCTCCCCGGATGGGTTGCCAATCAAAGACCTAACATTTGATGTTGACTCTTCTGAAGAAAGAGCCACATAATCGAATAATTCGAAGCATCGTGGTAGCTCTGAGAACTCTAACACACACAAGGAAGGATGTGTCAAAGAGTTAGACATTAAGCAAAAGATCATGCTAAAACTCTTCAGCGATTTGACAAAAGACTTTAAAACATCCTCACCAAAAATCCATTGTCATCTAGCGGTTAGGATATCTGTCTTTCATTGAGGAGACTTGGGTTTGATTCCAGTTAATGAAGTATTAGTTTCTTATTTCATTCTATTTTATAGTTTCTATCTTAGATTAAAAAGACTTTTATGAACTTGGTACCTTTGTTAGAGTTATGTTTTTCATTTTATTTTAGTTCAATTTCAACAAGTGGAGTTGAGGTGAATTAAATGGTTAATGCGATAATCCAGTCGTCTTAGAGGTCTCTCTTGTTGAACGACATCATGGTTGAGATGAGCACCCAAGTGAGTTTGACAAGTTGGATTGTAGAGAACCACACCTCAAGCCAAGTTCATGTGGGCTTAACAAACTTAAAATCCAAGAACACAACTCCTTAAATGGAAACCGGGATGCTAAGGAATTAAAAAGATTTATTTTTGACGTAGAACAATACTGGAAGGTTACTGGAACTTGCTCATAGGACCTAAGAGTTACGTTGGTCGCAATGCATCTCATGGACGATGCAAAACTATGGTGGCGCTCGAAGGTGAATGGTAAAAAAAAAAAAGGGTTATGCACCATAAACTAATGGGAAGACTGTTGATGGAATCGATATAATCGACGCTCCTCTGGATGGGTTGCCAATCAAGGACCCGATGTTTGATGTTGATCCTTTTGAAGAANTTTTTTTTTTTTTTTTTTTTTTTTTTACTAATAATGGAATTTTCATATTTATTCAAATTTGAAAGAAAGGATTTGATTGGTATGATCCATGGATTACTCAAAACCAAAGTTCTATGGAGGAATAGAGTGTTGAAAGTGCCCAGAAACCATTCCCCCAATTCAATCCGCCATTGAAGAACTTCAAGAAAAATTTGAAAATCCAATCCGAGGATACATGATGACTCGTCGAGCAAGAATGATTCTAATCAGTTTCTGCACCTCCAAGGAATGCTTCCATAGAAGACCACGAAGAAAAATAACCTCGAGAGCGTGCCGAAATGAAGGAAATAGGTTTCAAAATTAAATTGGGGATAAGAGTCGAATTCCTATCTACGATCTCTTTTCCTTCAAATTAAGGATTCCTCTAGCTTCGAAGGAAGAAGTTGAGTAAACTTGATGAAGGAATCGAGAGCAGAAACGTCGTAGAACAAACTACCCACGAGATACGAAAATCTGGCGTTTCGAGGGAGTTGCATACCGAGAACGATTTCTAGAAGTTAAGGTTCTACACTCAAAGACGCTCCTAAAAAAAAACGCTGTAAATGAAGAAATAGGGCCTTGAAACCCCTAGAATCGGCTACCCAATAAGAAATCCTTTGTTTTATCTCCAACGATAAATCAGATTTTGGATAAACTTTGGAAGCGAATATCTTAGGCTACGATCCACGAGAAGGTATCAAATAAATCCCTAGCCCTTTCTTGTAACATCCATCTTTAAGTTTCACGAAGAAATCAAGGAAAGAAACGCTGTAAATGGGCTGCACAAGCCGAGTTTCAGATGGCGGCGATGCGAAAAATGCACTTATTCTTCCTATTTAGAGAAAGAAAACGATGATACGGCCCATTCAATTGAATTGTCCAAGTCAACTCAAAATTTGACCTTTTTTCTAGTTTTCTCAATTTTAACCCCATTCCAGACCGATTCTCATAAAAAACATTATGGTTTCATAAATTAGACACAATAAGGAGTATGTGGAAGGAAATTTGAAGTAATTCAGATACTGGAAGCTCAAGAATGGAGGTCCCAAAGATCGACGACGAGGCAAGTAGCCCCCTTGGACTCTTTGTTAAGAAATACTTGTAGAAATCACTTGGATTTTTATATGAACCCTAAACCAAGTATGAATTAAGGATATATGAAAGAAAAATCTAAATAACTGTGAGTTAAGACCCTGAACCAATCAAATAGCTCGAGGTTTAAATAACGTTAAAATAACCCACTATATGAGTTCCGCTGTCTATCAAATTTTAATACTGAGTATATTATAGCATGTTGAGGTTAGATATGAAATTTGGGGGGGTCATTGGATAAGGATAAGTAGGTAAACCAAGAAACGGTGTAAAATGACCATAATGCCCCTATATTATTTCAATATTCACTCTAGAAACAAGGGTTAAAAACTATATTATTTCAAACCCTCCATTGTTGCTTCTACTTTGCATGAAAATGCTTCCACTAAATCATGTTACTAACTAGTTGGTTTGGTTCGGTTCAATTCTTGGGTCCACTAGATTGAAACGACCCAGCTTAATTAAACTCTTGATAATATAAAAATCATAAGTTTCTTAAATTACATTAACTTAAACCCGTAATTTTTTTTAGAATGTTTAGGTTTGTGTCTAGTTGATCTCTAAATGCTTAAAAGTATCTAATAAGACTTCTTTTCAAATGAGTGATTTGATATATCATAGAGGACAAAATATTTATTTGTTTCAAATATCTTAGGTTGACCATTCTTTTTTGTCAAGTATTTTGAATATTATCATTGTGAATTACTAATGCCGATTGAATCTCATTAATAACAATATCCCAAAACTCGGGTAAAGATGACATCAAAATTAATACTTTAATTTCATCTTCAAAATTTATTTCCACTTAACTCAGTTGACTTATAATCATAATAGTCACCATTACACAAATATTTACAAACTTGTAAAATTATAAGGAGTACAAGAGAAAAGTGCTTAAAATAGTTTCAAAATATAGAAAAAAAAGATAATAGGGATGGGTCAAAGTCAACATTTGTTTTCTAGTTAGCATGGAACTGTTAAAACTTATTTATTTCTTTGAAATGTTTGAGTTTACCATTTACATGTTTTCATTTTTCTACTTTTTTTTTGCCTGCATTTAGAAATGAAGCAAAATTAGTCTGGTTGTCACGCTTAGACCTATTATCCTTCCACCAATAGGAGCAAAAGGCAACGTTACTATGTGAAACTAGTTTCATGTCATTTATTCAACAATAAGGGTGTTAGCATGCATTTAGAAATGAACCCATATTTAAAAAATTTAGATAAAATAGAAAAGAATTGTTATCTCAAAGATAATGATACTATGTGAAACTAGCCACAAGATGCTTCCTTAACTCTTAGGGGCAGTAAACCAACGGTTCCTTCATCCAAGACCCATGACCCAACTCCCAACATGGAAGGGATAATCTGGAGAATCATTCCAAGAACCCTAACGGATTGGTTACAAACTCACATTATCAAGCTCGACAACAAACAATGTTGCCGACAAACTTATGAAGACTACATGAAATTGCGAATATATTAATGTAGGATTTTTTAATTTACCGATTTTTAAAATGTTAAATTATGTAAAATTACTGGCAAATAAGAATATTTTAGAGAGCTCTTCCTTTTTTTAAGATTTTGATATTTAAGAAAAGAGAAAATGAATAAAAATAGGAGACATTTTATAGATTTAGGAATGAAATAAGGGTATTTAAAAAGTTAAAAAAACAAGGAGATGAAATATTAATGATATTATTGGGTCATAGGTTGAAGAAGAGGAGTGAGTGAAAATAAAAAGGCAACTCACTCCTAGTTAGAACCTTATTTTAGAATGTTAAAGAGCACTAGTTTTGAAAGTTCATGAATATTTTCGGTACTAATGGTTTTGTCAATATAGGAATGCAACTTATATTAATATTCATACTAAAAAATACTTTTTTATGTTTATGTCACGAGCCATTTCCGGTGGGTTCTCGAAGCAAGTTAAAAGAGGTTGAACACAAATTAAAATGTTTTCTCGAAATAAAAAAAGAATTAAAATATAATGAACAGATATATTTACATTATATTCAAAATAGAGTTTATAGGTTCATAGTACAAAATAAGGGAAAGGTTAAAAAAAATCATTTTAAAACATCAAAAATAGTTTTGGTGGGGGTTGTTGGTCTAGGGCAACTACTCTTAGTTACATGAAAAATATGAAAACATGAGTGAGTACCTAATTGTAAGTTTTTAACCATGTTCATAGTGGGTGCTTGGATCTCGGTGGTTGGGAGAAAATAGAACAAAGTGTCTGTCCAAAATAAAAGGGCGTTTTTAACCATGTTCATAGTGGGTGCTTGGATCTCGGTGGTCGGGAGCAAATCGAACAAGTGTCTGTCCAAAATAAAAGGGCGTTTTTAACCATGTTCATAGTGGGTGCTTGGATCTCGGTGGTCGGGAGCAAATCGAACAAGTGTCTGTCCAAAATAAAAGGGCATTTTTAACCATGTTCATAGTGGGTGCTTGGATCTCGGTGGTCGGGAGCCAATCGAACAAAGTGTCTGTCCAAAATAAAAGGGCCCAACCTAAAAGGGCCCAACCAGATTCGAATTGGTGACCTCTTGATTTGTAATCAAATGCTCTACCAATGTGCTATGAACCCATTTTACATAATTTCAACCCTAGTGACCCTTTTTACAGAGTGTCAGTCCAAAAGTGTAAAAAGTGTCTATCCAAAATAGAAAGGTCCAACAAAGTTCAAACGGGTGACCGGTCAAATTCTCTGCTATTGAGCCATGGATACATTTTGTAGGATTTTAACCTTAGTGACCCCTTAGACATAATGTCGGTCCAAAAAGTGTAACAAATTTCTATCCAAGATAGAAAGGCCCAACTAGGTTCGAATTGGTGACCTCTTGATCTGCAGTCAAATGCTCTAACATTGAGCTATGGAACCATTTTGTATGATCTCAACCTTAGTGACCCCTTATACACATTATCGGTCCAAAAGTGACTCTACCGAATTGGCTATGGACCAATTTTGTATAAATTGGTGGATTACCTATCGGAAATTAAACATAGGTCGTTAGGTTCAAAGTCGAAAGTGCTAACCACTACACCATAGAACCACTTGTTAAACTTTATTTTCGCAGCGATTTTGATAAGCGCCAACAACGCTAGATTTTGCAAAGCTAGAGGTCGTAGTATCTTTGCAAACTTTCACAAAGAAAACTAACTTAATGAATTGATTTCAACCAGGAGCAGGTTAAAAGGATAAATAACTCTTAGATTGAACTTGGAATCTATGATTGTTACTCTTAGATTTTAAGACGACTCACTCAAGAATTAGCTTGATCATAACTAATCTAATGAATAGATTTTAACACCAAACCTAAAACAAGGTTTGAAAGAAACATAACACCCAAATAGTTTCAAACACAAAGTTTTTGTATTCCACAATGTTTTCAAACATGAATATTACAAGCATTTAAATAGGCCAAAAAGATAATTCAAACATAATGTAGTTCATCTACCAACTACCCAAAGCTATTAAATACAAATTGAAGAAAATAAGACATAACATAAATAATCTTAAATGTAATTCAACTCCCAAAGATAAAAAGATATTTTATTGCTACTCAATTATTTTCTTGATTTATTGTAATTGAACTTAAAAGTATGACAAATACGCTGGATTTATTTTAAATTTCCTTCAAAATTGTTGTGCACTGAGTACAATGGAAATAATATATATATATTTTTTTTTACTGTTTTGTAATTTATATGGTATTATTAGAGGCTTTTGAATGAAATATGATAATTGATTCCCTGTCCTCTTTGACCATTTTAGATACCTCCATATCCGATATTTGATGCGTCACGTTTCACTATGAGATCTGCCCTTAGGTCAATAAGACTTAAGTAGAGAGTTTATTTGACTAATGGTTTGATTTTTTTTGGGTGGTTGAGATATTCTTTACAAATCAAGACTTATTATTATTTTAAGACACTCATCAAGACATTTGTAAATGTGCCTGATATCTTGAAGGATTTATGACACATAATTGAGAGAACCTAATTTTTTTTTGAAGTTGGCTTTTCTAGGATACGTCATCACGAAAGTTAGACTCAATGGACCATTGGATGAGTTTTATAAAGGCTCAAATAAATTTAAAATCTAAGAAAACAGATATGAGTTTGATATTATTTGATTTTGGGTATGGACACAACTAGCTGATTTCTTTTGATTACATTAATGAATGTATGTAGATGTTTAAAGTGTTGATCTTAATGGTTTTAGAAAATATCAACACATCATCAATATAAACTATCGAGATTTTTTGAAAGGATTGAAAATATCATTCATAATCATCTGAAATTCGGATGGAGTGTTTTTTAGCCTAAATCGCATGACGTTCCTCTTATATTTTCTAAACTGGACATTAAATGCTATTTTATATTTGTCCTTTTAGGAAATTAGAATTTTTCGAAATCCCAATTTCATATCGAATTTTATAAAAACATTCGACTCTAAATTCTTTTTATCAAATCATTTTTTATTTGGATTGGATATCTTATTTATTCTAAAACCTTATTCAAAGGTTTGTAGTTAATTACCAATATCTGAATTTTTGGTTTCTTTTCAACATATTGTTAACCTAAAATGTCAGACACTACCACATGCTCTTTGAAGACCTTATCAGCTTCCTCTACAAAATATCACCTAAAATTTCAAAGTATTTAGTGTTTGATTCTTTTTGACTTAACCCTAGGGTTCTATTTACCGTGAACTTGTGATAATTTTTGTCAAATTATATATTTGAATACCTAATACATTAAGATATAATATCTTATTTAAATAATATTAAAATGTCGTAGAATATCATAATATATGTTTAATTAATATGAATCTCATTCAAATTTTAAATATATATTTTTATTTAATGTTTATGATACACGTCAATTATTTTAATATTTAACATACCAAATACGTTAATATGTTTTGATATTATACTTCAAGACTATAGGAACTTACTCAGAGGACTTGAGAGTTACGTTGGCCCACAATGCATCTCATGGACAATGCAAAACTATGGTGGTGCTCGAAGGTGAATTGTATAAAAAACTAGTCATGCACCAAAAAATCATGGGAAGACCATTGATGGAATTGAAGCAATCAACGCTCCCCTAGATGGGTTTCCAATCAAAGACCTAATGTTTGATGTTGACTCTTTTGAAGAAAGAGACACACGATCGAAGAACAAGAAACGTGGCGATAGCTCTGAGAACACTATCACACTCATAAAAAAATGTGTCGAATAGTTAGACATTACATAGAAGATCTTGCTTTCATCGAGGAGACCCGAGTTTGATTCTCGACAATGAAATTTTATTTTCTTATTTATTTTATTATATAGTTTCATATTTAAACTTTACCTAGGTTTGAGAAGCACTATAATGGATGAGTTCAATAGTATCTTAAATTCAAAAGACTCTTATGAACTTGGTTTGAGAGTCACTATAATGATTAAGTTCAATAGTATCTTAGATTAAAAAGAATTTTATGAACTTTGAACCTTTAATAGGGTTATGTCATAGATATTTGGTTCAATTTCAACAAGTGAGATTGAGGTGATTCAAATGGTTAATGTGATAATTCGGTCATTTTCAAGGTCTCTTTTGTTGAACTCCATCATGGCTGAGATGACTGAGATGAGCACCCAAGTGAGTTTGACAAGGAGGGTCGTAGAGAACCCCACCCCAAGCCAAGCTCATTTTGGGCTTAACAAACTCAAAATCCAAAAACACAAACCCTTAAATGGGAACTAGGATGCTAAGGAATTAAAAAACTTTATTTTTGACGTAGAACAATACTTGAAGGTTACAGGAACTTGCTCGTAGGACCTAAGAGTTACGTTGGCCACAATGCATCTCATGGACGATGGCGCTCGAAGGTGGATGATATAAAAAATGGGTCACGCACCATAAACTCATGGGAAGATCGTTGATGGAATTGATGCAATCGACGCTCCCCTAGATGGGTTGCCAATTAAAGACCTGAGGTTTGATGTTGACTCTTTTGAAGAAAAAACCACACGATCGAAAACCTCAAAATGTCGCGGTAGCTCTAAGAAATCTACCATACGACCTGAGAGTTGAGGGCTACAGGAACTTTCTCATACGACCTGAGAGTTACGTTAGCCGCAATGCATCTCATGGACGATGCAACACTATGATAGTGCTCGAATGTGAATGGTATATAAAATGGGTCATGCACCATAAACTCATGGGAAGATCGTTGATGGAATCGATGCAATCAATGCTTCCCGGATGGGTTGCCAATCAAAGACCTAACATTTGATGTTGACTCTTCTGAAGAAAGAGCCACATAATCGAACAGCTCGAAGCATCGTGGTAGCTCTGAGAACTCTAACACACACAAGAAAGGACGTGCCGAAGAGTTAGACATTAAGCAAAAGAACATGCTAAAACTCTTCAGCGATCTGACAAAAGACTTCAGGACATCCTCACCAAAAATCCATTGTCATCTAGCGGTTAGGATATCTGGCTTTCATTGAGGAGACTTTGGTTCGATTCCTGTCAATGAAATTATTATTTTCTTATTTCATTTTATTTTACAGTTTCTATTTTGGTTCAATTTCAACAAGTGGGGTTGAGGTGATTCAAATGGTTAATGCGATAATCAAGTCGTTTTCGAGTCTCTTGTTGAACGACATCATGGTTGAGATGAGCAGGTGATTCAAATGGTTAATGCGATAATCCAGTCGTTTTCGCGGTCTCTCTTGTTGAACGACATCATGGTTGAGATGAGCACCCGAGTGAGTTTGACAAGTTGGGCTGTAGAGAACCAGACCTCAAGCTAAGTTCATGTGGGCTTAAAAAAATTAAAATCCAAGAACACAACCCCTTAAATGGAAACAGGGATGCTAAAGAATTAAAAAGATTTATTTTTGACGTAGAACAATACTGGAAGGTTACTGGAACTTGCTCATAGGACCTAAGAGTTACGTTGGTCGCAATGCATCTCATGGACGATGCAAAACTATGGTGGCGCTTGAAGGTGAATGGTAAAAAAAAAGGGTCATGCACCATAAACTCATGGGAAGACTGTTGATGGAATCGATGCAATCGACGCTCCTCTGGATGGGTTGCCAATCAAGGACCCGATGTTTGATGTTGATCCTTTTGAAGAAAGAGCCAAACGATCGAACAACTCGAAACGTCTCGGTAACTCTGAGAATTCTATCACACACATGAAAGGACGTGTCGAAGAGTTAGACATTACCCAAAACATTATAGTAAAACTCATTAGCGATTAGACAAAAGACTCCAAGACAACTACACTTAAAATTCATTGTTGTCCTACGGTTTGTATATTTTTCTTTCACACAGGAGATTCTGGTTTAATTCTCTGAAATGGAATATTATTTTCTTATTTCTTTTTATTTTATAGTTTCATCTTTTGTCACCAATTATATTTAAACTTTGCCTAAGTTTGAGAGGCACTTTAATGGTCAAGTTCAATAGTATATTAGATTAAAAATACTTTTATGAACATCGTACCTATGTTAGTGTTATGTTATAGATATTTGTTTCAATTTCAACAAGTGGGGTTGAGGTGATTCAAATGGTTAATGCGATAATTCGGCTATTTTTTAGGTCTCTCTTGTAGAACGCTATCATGGTTGAGATGAGCACCCGAGTGAGTTTGACAAGAAGACTCGAATTTAAACTTTACCTACGTTTGAGAGGCACTATAATGGTCAAGTTCAATGGTATTTTAGATTAAAAAAACCTTTTATGAACTTTGTACCTTTGTTAGTGTTACTTTGTACCTTTGTTTGTATTACTTTGTACGTTTGTTAGTGCTATGTTATAGACATTTGGTCAAGTTCAACAAGTGGGGTTGAAGTGATTCAAATGGTTAATGTCACTTTATTTGATTCAAATTGTTAGTGTGATAATCCAGTTGAACAGTTACCAGTTATTTCCAAGGGCTCTCTTATTGAACGCCAACAAGTCTGAAATGATTGAGATGAGCACCCGAGTGAGTTTGACAAAATTGAAATAAAATCAAATAAAATCACTCAAACAAATCAATAAAATTGAAAAAAAATTAGCCTTATGACACTTCCTTCAACTTGAAGGGGCGGTAAACAAAGGATTCCTTCGCCCAAGACCCATGATCCAACTCCCAACATGGTAATGATAAGCTATAGAATCATTCCAAGAACCTCAATGGATGGGTTACAAACTCACATTACCAATCTCGACAATTGGACGTGTCACCGACGTTAGAAGAACGACTGCATCAGAGCAAGTCATGGGGATAGAAGATCCCGTTGAAGGATGATAGACCAACCGTAATCTTCAACCCAAAGAGCCAAGCTTTTGTAGAAGCAAGAACCCTTGTATTAAAGAAATTAACACCTCTTTATACAAAATTTGGATAAACCAACCGTAATCTTCAGCCCAACGAGCCAAGCTTTTGTAGAAGCAAGAACCCTTGTATTAAAGAAATTAACACCTCCTTCTACAAAATTTGGATAAACCAAGATATAAAACTAGAATTAGATTATGAGATCCAAGAGTGAGAAGCAAGATTTGGAACCTTTTCTAAATTGAGTCACTTCACAATCGAACTTGATCAAGGCTTGATTGAATAACTCAGATGCAATCTTTTCTAAATTGAGTCACTTCACAATCGAACTTGATCAAGGCTTGATTGAATAACTCAGATGCAATCTACCACAAGAATTGCATGAAACTTAAAAACGACAAAGATATGCTCAGATTTCTATAAGGGGGGACCTCTCAACTTAAAAGATCAATTTCATTGATCACAAATATGTTTTTACATAATAATTTGTGGGTATTTATAGTCTCCCCACAAAAAAAGTTAGTGCCCGTGATCTAATCTCGATCCTTTAAATCTCCACAGAAGACGAAGTCAATAAGTGCATTACAAACTTTATGAAATTAAGATAATAAATAAATTTTTCTAACCACTCATGAAATGTTGCTTGCAACTTCATCCGCTACTTCAACCGTGCAAATATTTACTTTTGAATCTCCAAATGATCTTGACTCAAACGAATCAGCTTGTAACACATGAAATGACGGTTGAACCTAGCCTATCCAATTTTGTAGATGAAGTATGAATGCTTGTTGAATCTTCTTGGCCTTGGGTTGTGTAATAGGTCCAATTGGAACACCGTGATTCTTATCATCATCCCCCTCTTCAGGATTCGTCCTCAAATGAGAAAAATGATCACCTACATCAAAGGGACTCAACTTAGCAACATTGAAAGTAGAATGTATTGATAAGTCTATAGGAAGATCAATTTTATTGTTCCATGCAATAAAATGAGTCATTTTACTAAATGTCTTGTAGAGCATTTATAGTCAAATAAAGAATTAGGAATCCAAGCTATCTTTAGATCTACCGACAGCGCTCCCAATTGAATTGAGCTATCTATGCTTAACATTAAAATGAAAATTATTAATTTTAAAAATTAATCATCTCTAAATTTAGATTAGATAGTAAGTTATACTACTTGAATCAGGTGTGGTGAAGGTCAAATGAACACGTGACCTTCATATCTTCAATATTACTCTCTCCCAACTAAGCTATCCCCTGTAACATTGAAAAAAAATTTAGTGCCCGTGATTTAATCTCGATCCTTTAAATCTCCACAGAAGACGAAGTCAATAAGAACATTACAAACTTTATGAAATTAAAATAATAAATAAATTTTTCTAACCACTCATGAAATGTTGCTTGCAACTTCATCCGCTACTTCAACCGTGCAAATATTTACTTTTGAATCTCCAAATGATCTTGACTCAAACGAATCAGCTTGTAACACATGAAATGACGGTTGAACCTAGCCTATCCAATTTTGTAGATGAAGTATGAATGCTTGTTGAATCTTCTTGGCCTTGGGTTGTGTAATAGGTCCAGTTGGAACACCGTGATTCTTATCATCATCCCCCTCTTTAAAAGAATTCGTCCTCGATTCAGAAAAATCATCACCTACATCAAAAGAACTCAACTCAGTAACATTGAAAGTAGAATGTACACCGTGATTCTTATCATCATCCCCCTCTTCAGGATTCGTCCTCAAATGAGAAAAATGATCACCTACATCAAAGGGACTCAACTTAGCAACATTGAAAGTAGAATGTATTGATAATTTAATAGGAAGATCAATTTTATTGTTCCATGCAATAAAATGAGTCATTTTACTAAATGTCTTGTAGAGCATTTATAGTCAAATAAAGAATAAGGAATCCAAGCTATCTTTAGATCTACCGATAGCACTCCCAATTGAATTGAGCTATCTATGCTTAACATTAAAATGAAAATTATTAATTTTAAAAAGAAATCATCTCTAAATTTAGATTAGATAGTAAGTTATACTACTTGAATCAGGTGTGGTGAAGGTCGAATGAACACGTGACCGTCATATCTTCAATATTACTCTCTCCCAACTAAGCTATCCCTTGTAACATTGAAAATAAAAATTCAGAAAATTTAAAAAGAAATAATCACTAATTTTAGATTGAATATTCAGGTTATGGAAGTTAGTCAACTTGAATTAGGTGCCGTGAACGTGGATCAAACACGTGACTTTTAGATCTTCATTGATGCTCTCCAAACTGAGTTATCTCGCTAACATTAAAAATAAAAATTCATCGGTAAAAATATTTTCACTACTTCATTGAGATTTTAAAAAGAAATAATAACTAATTTTAGATTGAATAGTCCAGTTATGCAACTTAGTCAACTTGAACGTGGATCAAACCCGTGACCCCCTTGAGATCTTTAGTGACTCTCTCCCAACTAAGCTATCCCCTGTAACATTGAAAATGAAAGTTCGGAAATTTT
Organism: Cucurbita maxima; assembly: GCF_002738345.1. Lineage (NCBI taxonomy): Eukaryota > Viridiplantae > Streptophyta > Magnoliopsida > Cucurbitales > Cucurbitaceae > Cucurbita > Cucurbita maxima. Next base: position 138,915 of record NW_019272112.1, on the reverse strand, counting down.
AAAAATAAATAATCACTAATTTTAGATTGAATAGTCATGAGTCAAGTTATGTGACTTGAATCAGGTGCGGTGAATGTGGATCGAAGAACACGTGACCTTCAGATTTTCAATCTGACGCTCTCAAAACTGAGTTATCCTCACTAATATTTGGAAAAAAAAACATAAATAAAGATATTTCCGCTAATTCATTATATATTAAAAAGAAATAATCACTAATTTTAGTTTGAATAAAGTTATGCAACTTAATGGACTTATGTAACATAAACCAAGTGCCGTGAACGTGGATTAAACATGTAACCTTTAGATATTCAATCCCAACTGAGTTATCCCCACAATCATTAAAAATCAAAATTCATGTGTAAGGGTATTTTCGCTATTTCATTATTCATTGAAATTTTAAAAATAAATAATAACTAATTTTTTATTGAATAGTTAGCTTATGCAAATGGAAACAGGTGCGGTGAACGTGAAGATTAAACACGTGAGCTTTAAATCTTCAATCTAACGCTCTCTCAACTGAGCTATCCACACTAACGTTAAAAATGAAAATTCATCAGTAAAGGTATTTTCGCTAATTCATTTTAATTTTAAATAGAAATAATCACTAATTTTTAATAAGATATTCAAGTTATCCAACTTGTATAAGGTGCGGTGAACTAGAACACGTTAGGTATTTCCGATAATTCATTGAGATTTCAGAAAGGAATAATGACTAATTTTAGATTGAATAGTCGGGTTATGCAACTAGAATCAGGTACGGTGAACGTGGAGATCAAACACGTGACCTTCAAATCTTCAGTCTGATGCTCTCCCAACAGAGCTATCCCCGCTAATATTAAAAATGAAAATTCATAAGTAAAGGTACTTCCGCTAATTCATTATATTTAAAAAAGAAATAATCACTAATTTTAGATTGAATAAGAAAGTTGTGTTTTTAGATTGTATAGTCATGTAATAAACTTGTATTAGGTGCGTTGAACGTGGATAAAACACGTGTGATCTTCAAATCTTCCGTCTAACAATCTCCCAACTGAGCTACTCTTGCTAACATTAAAAATAAATATTCATCAGTAAGGGTATTGGGTACGCTTCTGGAAATTCAACAAAAGGCAATAGTATTAGACCGAGATGCTTGATTTAAATCTCACTTCTGGAAAATTCAACAAATATTGGAAGACATGTTGAGGGTATATGTGATGGATTTTGCAGAAAGCTGAGATAAGTACCTACCCCTTATGAAATTCGCTTATAATAATAGTTGCCAAGCCACCATACAAATGGCCACATACGAGGTTCTCTATGGACGAAGATTTTGATCCCCTATCTTTTGGGAAGAAGGGCGGCAAACGATAACTATTGGGCCAGAGCTGGTGCAAATTACCAACACCGCAGTCTAGAAGATTAAAGTTAGGATACAAACCGCACAAAGCCGAGAGAAAAGCTATGTAGACCTAAGGCGCAAGGACATGGAATTGTAGGTAGGGGATCATATATTCCTAAAGGTAGCACCCCATGAGAGAGGTGCTCAGGTGGGGTAAAAAGGGGAAGATAAGCCTTAGGTTTATTCGTCCCTTTGAGATATTAGAAAGGATTGGATCTGTGGCCTATAGAATCGGACAATGCCCAAATTTGTCTACAGTACATAATATCTTTCATGTATCCATACTACGGAAGTATACCCTAGATCCTTCGCACGTACTGGCTCATGAAACTCTCTTCTTGAGAGATGACCTAACATATAAAGAAGACCCGATTGAAATAATAGACAAGAAAGTCAAAAGATTGAGAAACAAGAAAATCGCTATTGTTAAGGTCCTATGGAAGAATCATAGAGTAGAAGAAGCCACTTGGAAAACAGAAGACAAATAAGAACCTTGTACCCTGACCTATTTTAGAATAAGCACTTTCGATGACCGAAAGTTTTCAAAGGAGAGGAGAATTTGCAACACTCAAGGTCTCCAATAAGAGACAGTGTATAATCCCTACTAGGTTGTATCTAGAAGAAAAGAACACGTAGAATTGAAAAAACATTGAGAAAATTGTACTTTTTCTGATTTTTATAAACTTCCTGAATCATTAAATTTTCTATAGAATAATAATTACAAGGTTCTTAAAAAAGGAAGGCTATGATGGGTGAAGACTTTTCTCGTAGAAGATTCAGAAAAATAAAGAATGAAATTATAGAAATTCTAGAAATTCTAGATGTTTCAATGGTAGTGGAAAATTCGTCTATAAATTATGAATTAGGGTAGACTATTAGGGGCAAGAAGCAAGCTTGTTCCTGGACTCGAATCATAGTGCTAGTAGGTTTACACACGAATAAGTCCATGTTAGGTTACCCTCTAATGTTTTCCTAAGCTAAAACCTCAACTCCTAAAGCCTAACCCAAGACATTATGTATAAACCTAGGTTCATCAATAATCCATGTACCAAGTACCTAGAACTATGTGAATAACATGCTAAATAAGTTTCTAGGATCCATACCCATAAGTAACCATTATCTGCTATTACGATGTGTACTAAAAAACCCCTATTCCTCTTTAGGTAGGATGTCCTGCACCACGATTTATCAGTAGGATTACATGATTATGACAACAACACTCATGTTTTCATGGGGAGAAAATTGAAGGTTATTTTAGGGGAAGGTTTTCACGATCAGTATATGATACATGACACGATGACCTTTTAATTCTAAGATCCTAAAAACATAACAAGAAGTAATATCCTAGCTTAAGGTTGCGATTAAGAACCTACTAGTAGGCTACTTACTAAGTTTTACTCACTCCATGTTTATCATTTTTTTTTTCAAGTAACTAATAGTTGGTCGTGGATGAGAGCAGACTTTGGAGTGCGGGCCATGGACTAACCTCTGTTTTTAAAATAGTATTTTTTTGTTCTTCTTTTGAGTCTAGTTCTTATTTTGTGTTTGTAACGAGCATGTATATGTAACACCCCAAACATGAAGAAAATTAGCTCCCATAAGAATAAGTCACTCATGAAAGACCCAAAGGACAGAAAGGAAAAAAATTAAAGTTTTAAGCAAGAATAAGGGACTTAGTCAATTGAATACCCTAACAAGTGATTTCAAGGAGTTAAAAGACCTTTTAAAAATGATTGGAAAGGAAAAAGTAAATGAAAAGGGCAAAAAAGTCATTTTATCAATTATAAAAATCTTTCCTGATTTGTAATTCCTTATCTAGAAGGAATCTCAAGATTCAAAATAAGGGGGAAAGATCAAAAAAACAATGAAGAATTTGTAGAAAAATATTAATAAAATATTCAAAAAGTGGCAAATTACCAAAATACCCCTGAAAGAATGAATAATTAGAGAAATGCCACTCTAATTAGAATCAGAGCATCTACCGTGACCATCCGAGAAAAATCCTTCGAACTTAAATCTCAACCATTAGATCTCCTCCAAAATTTGATATGATCTAGAACGAACATGCACGGATCATTACATCCAATGATTAGTATTCAAAGCCAAGGTCGGTAAGGCAATGATCGGAGTTGATATCTCCGAAAAATTATCCAGAAAGTTCGATCTCTAAATAACGAAGATTCTAGAGCTCTCAATGTCGGTTTAAACTCCTCCTATAAAGTCTGAAGTAGGAGCAACAATACGTAATAAGAATTGAGAAAGGTTGATCCCCTAATCGAAGACAATAAGCGTTTAGATTATGGGCCTCCTACTCTCAGATTTCTTCCAAATTCGAGAGCAATCCTCCACCATTTCTCTTCGAACTTCTAAATAACGAAGATTCTGGAGCTCTCAATGTCGGTTTAAGCATCTCCTATAAAGTCTGAAGTAGGAGCAACAATACGGAATAAGAATCGAGAAAGGTCGATCCCCCAATCGAAGGCAATGAGCATTTTAGATTATAGGTCTCCTACTCTTAGATTTCTTCCAAATTCGAGAGCAATCCTCCACCATTTCTCTTCAAACTTATTCCTACCGTTTCTCAACAAGATTACCCACAAGTTTTATGAAGGAATAGAGTGTTGAAAGTGCCCAGAAACCATTCCCCCAATTCAATCCTCCATTGAAGAACTTCAAGAAAAACTTGAAAATCCAATCCGAGGATACATGATGACTCGTCGAGCAAAAATGGTTTCAATCAGCTTATGCATCTCCAAGGAATGCTTCAATAGAAGACCACGAAGAAAAATAACCTCGAGAGCGTGTTTAATTAAAGGAAATAGGTTTCAAAATTAAATTAGAGATAAGAGTCGAATTCCTATCTACGATCTCTTTTCCTTCAAATTAAGGATTCCTGTAGCTTCAGAGGAAGAAGTTGAGTATGAAGGTGTTAATATAACACATGCGGAAGCAATTTAAATCTTAAGAAACTTTTAGAACGTCAATTATAGTAAATAACTAGCATGTTCATAAGTATTAAAACTTAATCAGTTTGAATACTAACCTTTTGTACTTCAAATTCCTTTTTCGTCCTGAACCGGTTTCGAACCACTACTAGTGTCTTCTCCACTATCTTCCGGCCTTAGAACGGAATTGTGGAATCCGGTGAGTGACTAAACTTGGGAGGGATTTTGTATATATGAAGAGAGTGTTTGTGAGAGGTTTTTCTCAAGGTTTTTCACCAATAAGAAGACCTTTCATGTATTATGATCACTCTATTTATAGAGTCTTGTTTGCATGTTCATGCAAATTTGAGATCACCAAATTTTGACACTCAAAATTTCATTCAAATGTTTGGGATTATGTGACAAGTATGCATGCTTGAGTTAACCAAATTTTGACACTCAAATTTGTGGGGTTTATTTGGCAAGCATGCAAGTTTGGTTAAACCAAATTTTGACACCTCAAAATTCCACTAACATTGATTTTTCCATTAAATGAAGTCAACAGGTTGACTTTCTTCATATTCATTTAATAATCAATTTGAATTATTAATTTCAAATTAAAGTAATATCAAATGATTAATTAAACTATTTAATTAATATTTAATATTAATTCAAATGACAATCCCAATTAATTCCTACTCATATTTGATTAAGATATTAAATCTTAATTAAATATCTCAAGTTCTCTCTTTTTGTTTAATTCGTAAATAAAACAAAAATGCGGTTAAATATATCGTATATATGTAGCGTAGTCTCCCTAATTTGAATTCGAAAACTTCGAACTCACTCGTCACACTGTTCTATGGTTTAGTCCAATATGAGCTAGCAGAGGGACCTAATGGACCTATACATCATGGGCTCCAACGATCCAAGATTAACCGGTTAAACTCATTAATCTTGTTAACCAACATTCGTTAACTGCTAGGACATTTCAATATAGCCTAGTAGGTGCACTCCCCTCACTATAGATATATTTTTGTCCATTTGATATAACCATGATTAGTAAGTCGATCCTTCACAGGTTGTTCGTAACTAGAGCTGGGTCAATTTACTATTTTACCCCTGAAGTTACTTCTTGTTTCTTATGTTTCACTGATCCTCTAATGAACAATTGGTTTGTGGTCCAACCAGTAAATCGGATCCCTCTCAGGCCAATGAGAGGGTGGGACCCCTTGTTCAAGACCTGAAGTCAGTATTTAAGGGAACTACCTCTCTTCTATCCCTAAAAGTGGGTAGGAGCGAATTCCATCTTGCATCCTACGTCCCCAGCCATTTACCCTCTTACCCCTGAAATGGGAGGCCTATTGAGTCGGAAAACTTGAGCCACTCTCACCCATGCAAATCTAAGGATAATTCCGAATAAACAGGAGTTCATGGTTAGCTCAGGATTAAGATCGAGTTACCTAGGTCATCGAATGAAAAGAAAATCAGTCTCAACAGTAAACGACATTATAAAGTGAGAGTAATTTTCTTCATGGTCTGATCTTATGCAATACTAATTATATAGGACACCCCCATTCACTTGTTTGCACATGTACAATTTAGTGATCAAATTGTTTATATCATATACAAAAGTGGGTCGCATCCATAGTGTCCCCAGAATAAGGTACTCAGTCTTATCCTTATATTATAGATCATTTTGACTATATACTTGAACTTGATCAACTCTTATGTCTCTACATTTAGTTCAAGTAATCATACTATAGCCCGAGTGTTCTTAATTTATTGGATTTAGATTTATGATCGTAAAGTTCACTTTATTCAATAACAATCTTTACTGAATAAACAACAATTATAACTTGATTGAAAATAGAATATGTTTTTGTTTACAAACTTGAGTTTTAGGACATAAAACCCTGTATATCATATTTGATCTTTTATTATAGGATATTTGTCTTCTAATACAACTCACCATAGGTATCATGTTTGCCTTTTATTACAGGCTCTTTTCATTTATTGTTATTCCCCTATCCTTTATAATTTACTTGATTATTTTAGAACTTCATTTAGGTGTGGTAGTTTCAGCAAATACATGAGATAATAAAACATGACAATAATATAGGTTCTAAAGCACAAAAACATGTGGATAAATTTCAAATATTGAGGCGCATAAAAGATATGGACCAACAACTAATATTGATAGATCCACTACAAGGCATTTGGTCTAGTGTATGATTCTCGCTTCGAGTGCGAGAGGTCTCGAGTTTGATTCTCAAAATGCCCCCAACAATTATATCAAATTGAAGCATGCAATATAATAAGATTTGAAATAGGTTTTTTAAACCTTGAACCAATAAGTAATTCAAATAAATATTTGGGAAGAAAAAAAAAAGCTATATTTAATTATAATTGACAAGTGTCTTTATAACATGTTAATTGAAGAGAGCAAACAACAAGAATAAACAAACGAAGAAAATTTGTGTATGTACGATTCTCTTCAAATCTTGGAAACTATGAGGATTCCTCTCCTTTCTTGACATCAAGACTTACTTTTTCGGGACTTGGACCATTACAAGTCATCTACTCTTACTCCTACTCCGTTCTCTAAGAATCAACATAGCATAATCATTCAATGAAGGCCGAGGTAGTCTTATAAAAGAAGATAAGGGTACCACTTTCAAATCATTCCATGAGGACTTGAGAAAGTTTTGTAAAAGAAGATGAGGATACCACTTTCTATTGCAGAATTTCTATGTGAATAAAGAATGAACAATATTCCTGGGAGATAAGATAGAGCCTCAAGCCTAACTTCAAAGGCATTACACAAATTGTTCTATGATATTTTTTCTAGGAACTCTTTGTTAGGTTGTACGCTGAAGGTTTCAGGAAAGGGACACATATTCTCTATTGCACTGATCTCCCAATAGAAGTTTTACCTAGGTCATCTGTCGTCACAATCCTTTTAAGGAAGATGCGTCAAAATACCCGGTGAACAATAACATTTAAAGAAGTTTCAGAGAGCAAGAAGAGGATTGTGATAGAAGTTGCCCTAGGTAAAACTTCTTTAAATGTTTTAGCCAATCATGACCTCATAATGAGGAGTCTCTTGGACAACAATAGCATATGGACAACAAATGTCTTAGCCAATTGTGACGGTCAAGATTGCTCAAGGCGTGTCGCCCAAATAACCGGTAAACAATAACATTGCCGAAATAACAACCTTGGACAACAAATCGTTTACAAGAATGGCTGAGACATGCAACATGCAACCACAGGAAACACGCCTTGGCCAATCATGACTGCGACATTTGCCCCACACAATTTATTGGATGAGGCTGACTTTAGGTCTCTCGATGCACTTCCAGCTGATCTCATATTGAGGAGTCTCTTCCAACCTACTAGGTGATGTTGAAAATCACTTCTCGGTTTGTTGAGTCTTCATGTCTTCTCTATTCGTTTCTTTCCTACTTTCTTCGCTTGAAACTTTTTTCTTATTTGTATGACGTCATACCACCTGCTTCTGCTTGATGTCTTCTTGGTCAAAATAATAATGTTTCAAGTTACTAACGTGGACAACAAGGTTAGTCCGCATCCATAAGAGCAATTAGATTCTATATGATGTCTTCATAATCTTATGGATAACTTTAACTAGTCCATAGTATTTTCACACCCGCCTTTGGTTTTGTTGCTTTGAACTCGAAGTTGATCTGACTTTAACTTATATGAACTCTTTATTTTTCTTGAAATTATTGTGGTTGACGCTTCCAACTGACCCTTCTCTTCATCCGCATAGATGATATTTCTATGTGAACATGTGTTGCTTCAGTGGTTTGTTTTTGTCTCCCTTCTTTAGTATCAGACCTTGTTTTTTGTTTCTCCTGGTGGGGATAAATCCATTATCTGACCTTTTTTTTCGTCGTGGTGTTCATGCAGTGGCAACAAGGTTTTTATTGAGGTTGGCTCACTCAAGCTCCCCTTTTCAATTACAACAATAGCAGCAAGCGTAGATTCATCATGGCTATGATTCTTTCTCAATTGTAGTATCGACATCATTTTCAACCCTCTTGGTTGATGGATGTTTTTCTGAATGATCGTCGGGTTAGACTCCGTTACTACTAGACATTTTACTAGGGACATGTAAATTACTTTGTGTTTCAGCAGGATGTTCATTCCTAACACGACGTCGAAGTCATCCATTTCAACTATCACTAAACAATTTGCCAAGTCCAAGGCTCTAGCTTGATTAGAGTTCTCATTGTGACTCTTAAGACAGACAAAGCTTCCAATTTGACGGCGTTCATCTTTCCTGTATCTTGATGCCAAAGGATGTTAAAATATTTTGCACCGGTCTCCATCATGAGTTGTGGGTGGCTCTAGAGTTGACAATGGTGTTTCTTACTACTTTGTGCTTTATCCAGACCTCGACATACATAATATATATATATTCATTTGACTATAAGACATATGGTCCATGGAAGAATTGTAACTCTTATACTCATTAATATTATAATGGCTACTACCTAAATTATAACCTAAAGTTGATAATTGATGTTCAATTAGCCAACCTTAAATTTGTAATCATTGTGGAGTGATTGAAATTACAATGGAAGTAGCTTAAACTCCTAGTACGTTAAATGAAGTTGGTCTCTTCTAATAAAACACGAATCTCTTTAATATCATTAATACAATTATGCTTCATATTGAACCTACCAAACATGAAATTAAAACTGCGTTCAATTTAACTCAATTTATTGTCATCTTGAATGACGTGTAGGATATATTCTTGATTTAACTTGATATTTCATATTAGTTAAGTTTTTTTGCAAAATCACAATTAGACAACAACAAAGATGAATTTGGTCGGTTTATTATTTTAAAGAAAATTTCTTTCTCCATCTTATTCCTAACAACTCTTCAACTAAATTCATATTATGCTAAGAAACAAATTTTTTACTCGCAAGAAGTAAAATATGCAACTTTAACTAAAATTTCATCGAAACAAATTTTATTGCCATACAACATAGATGACAATTATAGCCTTCAAACAAAAACTAGAGTAGTTGTGGTGAACGAGATAGAAACTCTAGTGTTCATCCCTAATATACAACCACTACCTAAATTATGACCTATAAATTTGAAAACATAAGTTGTAGTTGAAAATTACATAAAACAATCCCCTAAATCCAAGAACTTTGTGTCCAATTAGTCAATCCTAAAGATAGTAACTAACATAGAGTAATTGAAGCTACACATGAAGTAATTTAAAGTTCCAGTTACTTAACTAAAGTTTATCTCGTCTTTAATGAAACATGAGTTGCACTTAAGTTCATGAAATATTTACAGACTCCAACTCTGAGTACTATTAATACAATTATATTTCATATGAGTTTGCCATAAATCAAACTATGGTACATTCAATACAACTTTATTTTCTTGTCATAGGAAGCAAAATAGAAGAATTAAACCAAACAAACTGATGAACTGAGCCGAATAAATTCAACCCAACCCAAACTGATTAGTTTGATTCATTTGTTGTGTTGTAGTTTATTTGAACACTTGAATATTAGAACAATTCAATATTACATGCCTTACTTACAAGTAAAATACTAGACCATCAACTTTTTGTTTTATAGTCCAACAATTGCTCAAGAAAATAGATTTCAAACTTGAGAGAAAAAAAATATAATGAGTTAAAAATGTTTCAATTTTTTAGAAAGGGTATTTGGTCTAGTGGTATGATTTTCGCTTAAGGTGCAAGAGGTTCCGAGTTCAATTCTCAAAAGAATGAGCCTTAGAGAAAATAACTCAACAACCTAGTGTATATTCTTCCATCTAAAATTAAGGCAATTATTTTATCTTTTCCACTTTCATTTTATCTTTTCCACTTTCGATATTTGCTTTAATTGTGTACTCCACGATATGTGTCTCAAATGGAACTATCAAACTAAAACTTACACTATTTTCTTCTCTCTACAGTAATTGTGGCAAACCCTATGTAAATAATTTAACGGTCTAGATCTAAAAGATATAATAATAATGATTATTGTTCATGGATTTGATTAACAAAGAAAATAAATGAAATAATGATGATACATTACATAAAAAACTTAATATATAGCTCATAATAAGGGCATTTGGTCTAGTTGTATTATTCTTTCTTTGGGTGCAAGAGGTCTTGAGTTCAATTCTAAGCACTATAATAATTTTCAATGAGGCCTAACCCAAAGGAATTAGGTAATATGATTTTAAATGTGGCCACGCATTGAAAAAAAAAAGTTATCCTTTTCTATCACACCTAGAATTGTCATTCTTTCGTCTTTTAAAACCTCTTTCCTTATCAGTCATCAGTTCTTTTGTCTTCGGCATCAATGTGCTCCAGTGAAAGAGATCAGACCCTTTCCTGAACCAGAACCGAGCACAAAACGTTAAGATAGAAAGTCGGAAGCGAGCTCTTTTCGCGTATACGCAATTTCGAAGCCCAATTAGCTCACAGACTATCTCCTCAACCCTGGCAAGTATGACTGCTTGGTAAGAGAGAATGTCGAATGAGAAAGACATTCGATTTTGGCAACATTCGCAACTACCAAAGTGCACTAAACCTAGTAGAGATCTTCGACCTAACGATAATGGTACTTCAAGCCCATTTAATTAATCCGCTTTGTACCTTATTGTTGACCGAATAGGATGCACACCAGGCCTAAATTCTCTCTCAGTCACCCGGAGATGAAAGGAAGATCAGATCTGAAGTTCACGAATCGAAGAGAAAGTGGATCTGAGTTATACACGCTTTCATTTTCAAAAGCTTCGCTTGCCTACGGTACTTTATTAGGGATGTTCAACAATATGGTCATCTCTCAGCCGTGTATAGAGAATTCCTTGATAATTTCCTTGGTGGATAACACAAATGAAATCGATTCCCTAAGTGCCCATCTTATGAGTCCATTCTTGTCTTGTTGGTTTGTTTTACTATTCTATACCTCTCTTGATTCATTGAAAGACGTTCGGGAGCTGGGGGGGCCTATCGTGAGGGAACTTTCCTTTTCATGGTAGGCTAAGGTAAAGCGGGAGCTGCGTATGTTCACGATGAAAGAGCTGGTAAGCTATCTCGCTAAACAAAAAGAAAAAGCACATACGGGTTGGCCTCATTACAAGGGGTGGGGGCCAGCCAAAGAAGGTCAGTCGAACTAGGTTAGAACCCTTGATTCGGTTCAGCTAGGTTTTTCCATGTAAGAATGTATGCGTATCGGTATCCTCTTTTTGTTTATACGTTTGGAGAAACCTACTAAGCCCGCCTTTCTTACCAAGTGTGATTCAATCTTTCAGCTCAAACTTTCCTCTCGTCCGACGGAAAAGGTAGGAGTACGACTACCTTTTCCTTTTCTTGTCGGAGCCAAGGGATCAATCAGTTTCTACCAAAAAGTTCGCTATCTATTAGTTGTCGTAATCAAATGTATTTCTCATTTCATGTTAGCTCCTTCAAGAGCTTCCAGGTCCGTAGTAGACGAAACCTTGGACTTCTATTGAACTTATACCATTGCATGTTGAGCTCGCCGTTGAGGGTTGGCCTTACAGGAGATCGAGCAGCCTTTCTTTCCTTGCCTGGTATGCTTTCCCGCTTATCGCGTAGCTAGCAACCTAGCCAAAGAGAGAGGGAGAGGGATCATGTCAATCAATTTGTATATGCATTTTGTCCGTCTTATACTTGCCTGCTTAGCTTTCTTAGCCAACATCTCCGGTTTCCCCCGAACTAAGAGGTTCGCTTATCCATACCCAACAGTCACACTTTTAGCAGAAAGACTGATTTTTTCATAAAGTCGGTTCATAGATCAAGAAAGAATGAAGCTGCTTACAGGGACGGTTATGCGATACGTCTTTTCATACTCGCCTTTTCTTTAACCTTGCTATCAACCTAGCCATTCTTGTTTGTTGCTTTAAGAGGTCTCCCCACTGTAGATTACTCGAATTGGTTCTCGCATCCCTATGCCAAAAAGTATGGGCGAGTTTGGTTTGAGTGTTCATCGATTGGGTGGATCCATATGCTCCGGGGGGGTGAGACGAGGTGTAGTGCATCTGTTTTGGGTATGTTGTCCGCTAAAGGTTTTAGGAAAGGGGTACAAATTTTCTACATAGGTCATTTTTGGGCACAATCCTTTTAAGGAAGATGCTCCAAAATAATCGGTGAACAATAGCCTTTAAAGAAGTTTCAAAGAGCAAGAAGAGGCAGAACAGAGAATATGAGTGAGTCGTGCAAGGAAGAAGGAACTAGTAGGTTTAATTTGGGTTCATTTGAACTAAAAAACGAACCAAAATTTTTCAAACGAACCCAAATTTAAGACTCACTAGCCCAAAGTCCATATGTGGTAAAAAAAAAATCTTCCGTGGCCCAATCCTTATTCGTAGTCCGCATCCAACCATTTCTTTTTCAACCTACACGTATGCTCCAAGCCAAACTCACGTAACTAGTTAGAAGCACGTAACTAGTCAGAAGATGCAGCCCAAAACTGAACGGAAGACAAGTGTCACAATCACACTCTTGCAGTAGTGAGACACTGATTATGTGACATTTGTTCTAATCCAATGAACAAGTCAACCATGCAAAATTTAGACTGAAGGAACAATAACAGTGTATGCTTCAATCACGTTTAGAAGAAATATTTTAGAAAACGTGAGCGAGGAAATACGTTAAAAACAATTTCAAATAGAGCAATGTTATAAGCTAAAAGTGAACAAACAACAACTGGTCACGTTCTCCTATAGTACATTTTGGGACATTTTAGTTCTGATGGGTGTAGATATGATTTTGATGACTAATCATACACCCCGTATTGACACAACAATAATAGTAAAGGCCTATCTAAGATGAATGCAAGTAAAAGGGGTTTGGAATAGGCATGCCACCATGAACCACAAATCGTTTACAAGAATAGTTGAGTCATCTAACATGCAGCCACAGGCAACACGCCTTGGCCAATCATGACCGCAACATCTGCCCTTACACAATTTGTCAATATCTCTATCAACCGGCTCTTCATAAACTCAACGTTGTAGGATGAGGCTGACTTTAAGTCTCGCGATGCGCTTCTAGCTGATCTTAGTATTGAGGAGTCTTTTCCAACCTACTAGAAGCTGTTGAAAATCACTTCTCGGTTTGTTAACTCTTCAACTCTTTTCTATTGGTGTCTTTCCTACTTTCTTTGCTTGAAACATTTTCTTCTTTGCATGACGTCATACCACCTGCTTCTACTTGATGTTTTCTTGGTCGGAATAATAACGTTTCAAGTTACTGACGTGGACAACAGGGTTAGTCTGTATCCATAGGAGCAATTGGATCCTATATGATGTCTTCCTAATCTTGTGTATAACTTCGACTAGTTCATAGAATTTTCGCACCAGTCTTTGGTTCTTGTTGCTTTGAACTCAATGTTGATCTGACCTTAACTTATTATAATTCTCTATTTTCTTTGAAATTATTGTGGTCGACCCTTCTCTTCATTCATATGGATGGTATTTTTGCGTGAACATGTGTTGCTTTAGTGGTTTATTTTTGTCTCCCTTCTTCAGTAGAGGTGTTGGCTTGGTGTCTTTGCCAAGCATTTGAGTGATCACTGACAAGAGCTTTTGCAGGTCAAATAAACCCGACTGTAAACATGCCATTTTGCTATTTGTAGAATTAAACTAGCTCAGGCTGAGCCGCATGACATCTGTTTGTGGCAGGCAACATAAAACTAATCTTGTGATTTATCTCTCTTGGTGGGGTTAAACTCAATATTTGACCTTCTTGTTTTGGGTCATGGTCTTCATGTAGTGGAAATAAAGTTTTTGTTGAGGTTCGCACACTTGCACTTCCCCTTTTCAAATACAACAATGGCAACAAGTATAGATTCATCATGACTAAGATTCTTTCTCAATTGTACTATCGTCATCATTTTCACCCCTCTTGATTGATGGATGTTTGTCTGAATGATCATTGGGTTAGACTCCGTTACTACTAGGCATTTTCTAGGGGCATGTAAATGACTTTGTGTTTTAGCAGAATGTCAATCCCTGACTATTTGGGCTCTATAATGTTGGATATGAAGGCTAACCATATAGTAGGCGTTTACATATAGTGAAGCTATATATAATAAACTGAAATCATATATATACCCATTAGTCAATTAGTCGGTGCTTCCTAAATGTACATTTCTCATTCTTCATATCCTCTATTTGCAACCCTGAAGTCATTAATACAAAACCATTAGAATATTTCTTCTTACATTTTCTCTATCATGTTTTTTGTGTTCATTTAGATCAAGTGTGTGCGATATTGTGTGATCCTAATAACTAGTATCAGAGCGAGGAGAGATTCACCACGATTTGTGAAGATGGAAAGTTCAAGAATTGAAAATTTGATGGATTTGATATCAATTTCTAGAAGATGCAGATTGAAGATTATGTACAAGAAAGATATTCAAGAACCCCTTTTGGGGGTGAAGCCGGATACCATGACCACGGAGGAGTAGAAGCTCAAGAATTGTCATGCTGTAGAGTTAATGTGGTTGACGCTGTCCAGAAACATGACGTTCAACATCATCAAAGAGAAGACGACATCGGGCCTATTGAAGGTGTTGTCAAATATGTACGAAAATACGTCGGCTATGAACAGGGTGTATTTGATGCAGAGGTTGTTCAATCTACAAATGTCGATTTGTTGCAGATCATATAAATTAGTTCAACATGATTGTAAGTCAATTGAGTTTGGTGGAAATTATGTTAAAAAATTAGATTAAAACATTGATTTTGATGTCATCTTTACTCGAGTCGTGGTATACTGTTGTTGCTGCAATCAACAGTTCACGAGAATCTATTAAATTGAAATTTAGTGAAATTTGAGATGTCAGCGAAAGCCCAAACAGGAAATTGGAGATTCATCAGGCAATGCTTTCATTGTTGATCGAAGGGGAAGAAGTAAATCAAAGAGCCCAAACAAACATGGGCGATCAAAATTAAGAAACTGGGAAAAATCTCCAAACAAACAAAACGTAAAGTATTGAAATTGTGAAGAAAAATAACACTTTCGGATAGATCGTACAAAATTGATGAAAAGAAAAATAAAAAATTTGAAGCTAACGATAATTTCATATATTCAGCAGAAGATACTGAGAATGCTTTAATCCTTAGCGTGAACAGCCCAATTGAATTTTGGATTTTAGATTCAGTTGCATCGTTTCATTCGAATCCAAGTAAGAAATTGTTTCAAAATTTCAAATAAGAAAATGTTAGGAAGGTGTATATTGCCGACAACAAAATGTTGGAGATTGAAGGGAATAGAGATGTCTACATATAAACTCTAATAGGAAATGAGTGAGTGGACATTATAGGATGTCAGATATATTCCTGATCTCAAGAAGAATCTAATCTCTATTGGTCAGTTGGATAGCACAGGTTATGCAGCCGAGTTTGGAAAGAGTTTTGGGAATATTGTGAAGGGTGTCATGGTGGTAGCATGACCTAAAATCTAGAACCCTATACACCAATGTAGAGTGTATAAACATGGTTGTTGTTGCTAAGAGTGCTTCCAATTCAAGTAACAGCAACAACAACTATGTTTATACACCCTACAGTAGTGTCAATAGACTTGAACATATGAGCATCAAAGAAATGAAGATGATGGGTGCAAATGGAGTTTTAGAAGGCTCTATTACTTGGTCACGGAGAGACGTGTCATCAAGCTGAGTCATAGAGATATACGACTCTTTATCGTAAGAAAAAATCTATATAATTTAAAATTCGGTTGCTCTGATACCAATCTGTCACAACCCAAATTTCAAAGGTTCAAAACTCAAATAGAAACTAAAAATTGAAAGTTCAAACAAATAAAAATTAAAGTAAATTAATATAAAATAATGGTGTAAAATTCAAATAAGATTGAGAAAACAACACCACATTAAATATAAGATAAAATTAAATTATAAGACGGTGTTGTTCAAATTTATCCAAACAAAAAAAAAAAGTGTTTGGGATAGAATTACAAAAAAAAAAAGTACAAAAAAACTCAAACACAAAGACAAACTAACGCTGCATAACAACCCCATCTGTGAGTGCACAATCTTTGAAGGCTCCCTCATACGAACCCATCCAAAATAATCACACCTGTGACCGCATCTCCTGACTTTAAACTGCTAGTCTAAACATGGTTTTGTCACCAAAGCTTTAGAGTTTAATCTATCTTTAAAAAAATATTTTTCTCTTAATTTATAATTAGTCATAAAAAGAAATAATTAGATACAAATTTGGTCTAGAATTCAAAACTTTCAAATCTTAATGTTTCTTAACCAGATTCAAATCCAGATTCTTGAACTCCTAGTACCTTAAATAAAGTTGGTCTCCTCTAATAAAATAGGAATTTCTCTTAAGATCATTAATACAATTATGCTTTATCTTAAACACGCCAAACATGAAACTAAAGTGCATTCAATTTAACTCCATTTTATTGTCATCTTGAATGATGTTTAGGGTATATTATTGATTTACTTTAAAGTTCTTGTGACATGACAGTTCATATTAGTTAAACTTTCTGTAAAATCACAAGTTAAAAAACAACAACGATGAACCTAAGTCTATTAGTCATTTCAAAGACAATTTCTTTTTCCATCTTATCGATAATAATAGTTCAAATAAATCCATATTATGCAAAGAAACAAGTTTACGACTCATAAAAAATCCTACCTAAATTATGTCCTAAAAATTTGAAAACATAAGTTGTAGTTGATAATTACACAAAAAAATTCCCTAAATTCATGAATTTGTGTCCAATTAATTAATCCTAAAGATTGTAACAAGCATATAGTAATTGAAGCTCCACATGAAGTAATTTAAAGTTCCCCAAATTTTATCTCATCTTTAATGAAGCAAGAATTGCACGGAAGTTCATGAAATGCTTATAGACTCTGAGTACTATTAATGCAATTATGTTTCATATGAGTTTGTCATAAATGAAACTAAGGTGCATTCAATACAACTTTATTTTCTTGTCATATGAGACAAAATAGAAAAATTAAATCAAACAAACTGATGAACTAAATCGAATCAATCCAACCCAAATTGATTAGTTTGTTTCTTTTGTTGGGTTGTTGGGTTGTTTGATAACCCTTTTATATTATAACAATTCAACTTTTCATGAGAAAAAAATATATTTAAGTAGAAGTTAAAAATATTGGGTGTTCAAGAAAAGACATTTAGTTTAGTGGTATGATTCTCACTTGTGGTGCAAGAGGAGGTTTAGAGTTAAATTCTTGAAATGCCCCTATGTCTAATTCTTTTCTTATAAAAGGACTTCATATTCGACATCAACCTAACTTCATATTCGACATTTTATACTTACCATCATGCTCTTAATACTCATTGTCTTTCTTAACATCCCATCCCAAGGCTTTATTCTCCAAGACACATTCTAATCAACCTAACTTCATATTCAACATTTTATACTTACCATCATGCTCTTAATACAACATCCCATCCCAAGGCTTTATTCTCCAAGACACATTCTACCTCTGAGGACTTCACGTGTTTCCTGCAATACGAAAAAATACAAACTTCATACCTAAGCCTAAGGCTTCATACATACGTTTCAAGTGGTATAACAAGGGCATTTGGTCTAGTAGTATGATCCTCGCTCGCTCTTGGTGTGAGAGATCTCGAGTTTGATTCTCAAAATGCCCCTTCAAGAGATAGTTTTTCATGTCACTATTATTGAAAATTACTTCCTTTCAATTTTTTTCTTATTCATGACATGTTGAGTGGTGATATTTCTTCATTTTCACTATTATTGATGATGGAAAATTTAGGGTTTTGTGATGCAAGAATTTTGGGGATGTAGCTTTGCTTAACATGCGAAAGTTACGGCTTAGCATACGAGAGGTATGGGGATCGATATCTCGCATCTCCAAAAGAAACTATTTATTATTAATATTTTATTTCTATTTAGTATTTCCTTATTTATGACATAATATGCATATATACTTTTTCATTTTCACAATTATTGATGAAGGGATGTTTAAGGTTTTTTGATGTAAGAATCGTAGGGATGTAGTTCAAATGGTAGAGCGTTCATTTCCCATGTGGAAAGTATGGGGATCAATACCTTGCATCTTCAATTCAATCGATTATTAAATATATTATTTCTTTTCAATTTTTTCTTATTTAGGACATAATGAGCTGGGATAGTTTTTAATTTTCACTATAACTGATGACGAGATGCATAGGACTTTGTGACATAAGAATTGTGGGGATATAACTTAGATGGTAGAGCGCTTTCTTTGCATGCGAGAGGGGATATAACTTAGATGGTAGAGCGCTTGCTTCGCATGCGAGAGGTATGGGGATCGATACCCTTCATCTTTAGATTTATTATTAAGGGGATATCTTGCATCTCCGAAAAAAGTTATTAATATTTTATTTATATTCAATTCTTTCTTATTTATGACATAATGAGTTGCGATATTTTTTCATTTTCACTATTATTCATGACGAGACGTTTAGGGTTTTGTGATGAATAAATTGTGGAGATGTAGCTTAGATGGTAGAGCGCTCGCTTTGTATGCAAGTTGTACAGGGATTGATAACCTGCATCTCCAAAAGAAATTATTTAACTTGTTATTATATTTTTTTCATTTTCACAATTATCGATGCCCCGCATTACCAAAACAAACTATTTGTTATTAATATTTTGATATTTTTTTATGGGACATTCATAGGGTTTTATGGTGTAAGAATTATAGGGATGTAGCTCAGATGGTAGAGCGCTCGCTTAGCATGTGAGAGGTATGGGGATCGATACCCCGCATTTCCAAAAGAAAGAAAGAAATGATTTTTATAAGTATGAGTTAATTTAACCTGTTATGTTATGTATAAGGTGGGTACGAGAGAAAACAATTTTCCATGGCAAACCTTCCAACAGCTTGCACTTCTTCATCGTTGACACCCTTAATTGGAACTAGATTATAAGACAAATCTTCTCCACAACTCACTTTGGAACACTTTTATAGATAGTTTCAACAAACTTACTTTGCTCGTGAATACTTTAGAGTTCGATATTTATAGTTGTGGAGAACGCTATTCAAATTGATATGGTCGAATCTTACAACAAAGTCTAATTGAGCCTCCCTCTATTAGGAGATAGCTTCGAATCAAATTCTTTAGTTTGGACCATGGCTGCATTGTTTTAGTCAAACAACCAAGACTAGTGTATTTCCAATAGTATAAACATTTTGTACGTGTATTTTCTTACATATTAACAATTGTATACAGATAATAACTAAATTTATGAGTAGAAGTTTGGATGAAGTTTTATTAAATAGGTAATCTTAAATTATATCTAAAAATATATAGGATTTTTTTTTTTTATATACATTTACGAGAACAAATCAAAGATTGAAGAAGATGTCATTCATGCCATGTTTTAATTTTTATTCTTTCTTATTTCTCAAAGATTAAAAAAAAAAATTATCCTCTCTCGCATATGGTTCGTTATTTGATTATTTTCTCTTGAGTGAAATTTAAGTGAAACACATTCTCTACCCAAGTAATTGCAAGATGCAAGCTTCACACTAAGAGGAATCAAAGTCCCTATCATTGTCCTTAAGTGTCAATTTTTATTCTCCATCTCAACATAAATTAAACTTATTTTCGTGAAGATATCTATTTATAAAAGCAAAATATCTCAGAGTCACAAAAATAAAAATGAGATATAGATACGAGACATAAATATAATACCAAATAGAGTCATCCCCAGCCCCTCACGTCAATCCCACGAGTCTCTTATCCATTCTCATTCGATCACGGTGGGGGAGCAAGTAAAAATAGAAAAACTCACATTGGGTTTAAGGATAATCAGGCTCGAACCGATGACTTCCGCCACATCAAGGCGACACTCTACCGCTGAGTTATATCCCTTCCCTTGCCCTTATTGAGAAATAGAACTAACTAATCCTAAAGCAAAGGGGCGAGAAACTCAACGCCACTATTCTTGAACAACTTGGAATTGGGCCTTCCTTCTTTTGGCACTATTAAGGATACGAAAATGAAAATAATGGGCAAAATTGGATTCAATTGTCAACTGCTCCTATCGTAAATAGGTTTGACTACGGATTCGAGCCATAGCACACAGTTTCATAAAACCGTACGATTTTTCCGATCTAAATAAAGCAGGTTTTACATGAAGAAGATTTGGCTCAGCATGTTCTATTCGATACGGGTAGGAAAAGAACCCAACTCGGTATTATTAAAAAAATAGAGAAATCATAACCCAGTCAAGATGATACGGATCAACCCCTTCTTCTTGTGCCAAAGATCTTACCATTTCCGAAGGAACTGAAAGAAATGATTTTAGTAACGAATAGTGGACAAGTTGGTGTATTACCAAATCACGCACCTATTGCCACAGGTGTAGATATAGGTATTTTGAGAATACGCCTTACGGATAATGACGGATGGTTAACGATGGCTCTGATGGGTGGTTTTGCTAGAATATGCAATAATGAGGTCACTATTTTAGTAAATGATGCGGAGAAGGCTAGTGACATTGATCCACAAGAAGCTCAACAAACTCTTGAATTAACGGAAGCTAACTCGAGGAAAGCTCAGGGCAAGAGACAAACAATCTAGGCCAATTTAGCTCTCAGACGAGCTAGGACACGAGTAGAGGCTATCAATGGCGTACCTAGTTGATCCGTCTAAATAATCAAGTGAAATGAAATTTTCATGTAAAAAAGAATTACAATTAAAAAATGAAATAAATATAGATAAATATAGAATGGGATGGAAAAGATAGAAAATCAATAGAACTAAGTAGAAAAACTTATTAGATACCACAGAGGCAACGGTATCTAATAAGTTCTACCTACTATTGGATTTGAACCAATGACTCTCGCCGTATGAAAGCAATACTCTAACCACGGAGTTAAGTAGATCATTTATCATCACAAAGAAAAACAAATGGGCCCTATCACATCGATAGATTATAAATCTAATATTATTGATAAGCAATACCAATCAAACAAATCAACAAAATGGATCAGAGAATATTCATCTTGACAAGAAATAATCTACATGATAAGATATGTATCACAAGCACAAGGGTTATAGCTCAGTTGGTAGAGCACCTCGTTTACACGCGCGCCAATGTTTTTTAGAGAAGTACATCATGTAATCAAAAAGGTTGATCTTATTGAGAAATCGATGTCTTACTCCATTACTTTTAGGAAACAAAACAAGAGAACAGCAGCCTGACAAAAGAAAGGTTCGGTCCGAATCGAGTGCCCCATTTAGGCACTAAAAAAAAATCCATCATTGATTTGAGATATTGATAAGGTGAATACCCAGTCTATTCAATGCTAGGCATAATGAGTATCAGGACCTCAAACAAAATTATCTTTCGTCCTATCTTATGAACAACTTTAAGATGTATGAAGTTTCATATTTTATGCTTTAAGCAGAAGCAGGACGATAGAGATTCCATTTAACTTAAGTTGATCTAGGTTAGAAGCAGACCTACGTCAGGATAACCCTTCTTTGAAACACTTTGGTAGTGCTCCTAGATTCGAATCAAAACAATGAATCAGAGCACATGGAACCATCTCTTTTTCTTTCTGTCAAGAAAAAATCTGGTAGACTAAGCTCATTGCTTTGGTAGTGCTTATTATTTACCGCATTTAATGAAAGAGCCCAATGCAAAAAAATGCATGTTGGGTCTTTGAAACAGTTTAAATCATTTTGATAATAATAAGTTTGATCTGTTTTACAGAGAAGGTCTACGGTTCGAGTCCGTATAGCCCTATATTTTTAATAAATAAAAAAAAAAGAATTGTTTTCCTTTCCTCATTATTGTTTGTATTTGTATTGTTTGTAACTATCCACTTGATTTGGTTCATCATTAATGTCTCATCTTTGTAGATAAATTACATAGGCAAATTTGCCTATTTTCCCATACAAAATCAAGAAATTTGTAATACTTCTTCTCTTTGGGCTACCTACCCCAATTCTAGTAAATTTTGGGTTTCAAAATCATGACATGAAACCGGTTAAAAACTCCACCCTAACCCAATGCAAATCGAATGCACTAGTAAATCACATGGATCTACGAACGACTTACTGTATTTTATTTGTGGCCAAGCTAGAGTTTGAGAATTTGGTAACTTTCATTGTAAACATTGTCAAATAGGCTTTTCTCTTGGTATACTTTATCTAGTACCGCACAAAACTAAAGTAGTCGTCTTCTCTTTCCTTATTCAATCACTAAAAGTTCCTAAATAGAAGTTCCTACTTTAATATATAAATTATATATAAATATATAATATTTATTATATATTTATTATGGACATAATAGATATTATATAAATAGGATTTGAGTGGATGAATCTTGAAACGAGACATGTACCGAAGCAAACAAACGAAAGGAGGTGATTCGGTAAAAAAAAATGAATTGTTTTTTTGAGGATTACTTAAAACAACAATTCATTTCAATTCGAATCGACTAATCCGGTATATTTTCCATATTGATAGGAGTACGTTTATGTTTCTGCTTTACGAATATGATATTTTCTGGGTATTTCTAATAATATCAAGTGTTATTCCGCATTTCTTATTTCTGGAGTTTTAGCCCCTCTTAGCAAAGAGCCAGAGAAACTTTCGAGTTATGAGTCGGGAATAGAACCAATGGGCGATGCTTGGGTACAATTTCGAATCCTTTATTATATATTTGCTCTAGTTTTTGTTACGAATAGTGGGCAAATTGGTGTATTACCAAATCTTAATTGTATTTACATTAATATTGATATATATTTCTAGAAATATTATTTTTGGTGTATTACCAAATCTTAATTGTATTTACATTAATATTGATATATATTTCTAGAAATATTATTTACTTTCTTTAATATATTTATATATTTATATTTAGTATTTTCTAAAAATTATATATTCTATAGGAAAAGAATGAAATTATTTCAGGTTTAAATTATAACATTTTCAAGTTATAAAATTTATTTATACTTTACTTGTTTTCTTTTATACTTGGTCTTGAAGTAGAAAACGTTCCATCTGTTCCTGAATAGCTTCTTTCAAAAGGGCTTCCGCTTCAGGGGTGAATGTCTTGGTGGAAGATATTATTTCTTGAAACTGAGGTTTATTCGTTTTTACGTAAGTACGTAACTCAACGAGAAATTTTCTTACTTGTTCAATTTCTAATGAATCAAGATAACCATTCGTTCCGGTATAAATAGTCATTATTTGTTCTTCTACCGTGAGAGGGGCTGATTGGGATTGTTTGAGCAACTCACGTAATCGTTGACCTCTTGCCAATTGATTTTGAGTAGCTTTATCGAGATCAAAAACGAATTGCGCAAAGGCTTCTAATTCGACAAATTGAGCCAATTCCAATTTTGATTTTCCGGCTATTTGTTTCATGGCTTTAATTTGAGCTGCAAATCCTACTCTGGAGACGGAAATACCCACATTAATAGTAGGTCTAATTCCAGCATTGAATAGATCCGCAGATAACTCTGGAGACGGAAATACCCACATTAATAGTAGGTCTAATTCCAGCATTGAATAGATCCGCAGATAAGAATATTTGTCCATCGGTAATGGAAATTACATTAGTAGGAATATAAGCTGAAACATCTCTCGATTGGGTCTCAACTATTGGTAAAGCAGTCATACTTCCTTCACCTAAAGCAAAACTTGATTTAGCGGCTCTTTCCAAAAGGCGTGAATGCAAATAAAAAATATCTCCCGAATAAGCTTCGCGGCCGAGCGGTCTTCGTAAAAGAAGAGACATTTGTCAATAAGCTTGTGCTTGTTTGGAGGGATCATCATAAATGATTAAAGTGTGTTGTTTTCTATAATAAAATATTCAGTCAAAGCTGCTCTTGTATAAGGAGCAAGGATTGTAATGTAGCCGGAGAATCAGCCATTTCGGCTACTATAATAGTGTATTCCATTGCCCCCCCTTTCCTGTAAAGTAGTAACTACTTGAGCCATAGAAGAGGCTTTTTGACCAATAGCTACATAAACACATATTACATTTTGCCCTTGTTGATTTAGAATCATATCTGTGGCTACTGCAGTTTTACCGGTCTGCCTGTCCCCAATAATTAATTCTTGCTGACCACGATCGATAGGAATCATCGCATCAATAGCAATAAGTCCTGTTTGAAGAGGCTCATATACGGAACGTCCCGAAATAATACCAGGAGCGGGGATTCAATTAACCGAGAGTCAGAAGCTGAAATTTCACCTCGGCCATCAATAGGTTTAGCCAGGGCGTTTATAACACGACCTAAATAAGCTTCGCTTACTCGTATCTGAGCAATTCTTCCCGTTGCTTTTACAGAACTTCCCTCCTGAGTACAAGAGAAAAGTGCTTAAAATAGTTTCAAAGTATAGATAAAAAAAGATAATAGGGATTGGTCAAAGTCAACCTTTGTTTTCTGGTTAGCATGGTACCATCAAAACTTGTTTATTTCTTTGAAATGTTTGAGTTTACAACTTACACGTTTTCATTTAGAAATGAAGCAAAATTAGTCTGGTTGTCAAATGTTGTCACGCTTAAAACTACCATAAAGGTATAATCTACCTATTATCCTTCCACCAATAGGAGCAAAAGGCAACGTTACTAAGTGAAACTAGTTTCATGTCATTTATTCAACAATAAGGGTGTTAGCATGCATTTGGAAATGAACTCATATTTAAAAAATTTAGATAAAATAGAAAAGAATTGTTATCTCAAAGATAATGATACAATGTGAAACTAGCCTCCAGATGCTTCCTTAACTCTTAGGGGCGGTAAACCAACGGTTCCGTCACCCAAGACCCATGGCCCAACTCCCAACATGGAAGGGATAATCTAGAGAATCATTCCAAGAACCCTAACGGATGGGTTACAAACTCACATTATCAAGCTCGACAACAAACAATGTCGCCGGCAAACTTATGAAGACTACATGAAATTATGAATATATTAATGTAGGATTGTTTTAATTTACCGATTTTTAAAATGTTAAATTATGTAAAATTACTGGCAAATAAGAATATTTTAGAGAGCTTTTCCTTTTTATTTAAGATTTTGATATTTAAGAAAAGAGAAAATGAATAAAAATAGGAGACATTTTATAGATTTAGGAATGAAATAAGGGTATTTAAAAAGCTAAAAAGAAGGAGATGAAATATTAATGATATTAATGAGTCATAGGTTGAAGAAGAGGAGTGAGTGAAAATAAAAAGGGAGATGATTTATGCAACTCACTAATAGTTAGAACCTTATTTTAGAAGGTTAAGGGCTTTAGTTTTGAAAGTTCATGAATATTTTTGGTACTAGTGGTTTTGTCAATATAAGAGTGCAACTTATATTAATATTCATACTAAAAAATTACTTTTTTATGTTTAAGTCACGATCCATTTTCGGTGGGTTTTCGAAGCACGGATTTCAAGTTAAAAGAGGTTGAACACAAAGTAAAATGTTTTCTCGAAATAAAAAAAGAATTAAAATATAATGAACGTATATATTTACAATATATTCAAAATAGAGTTTATAGGCTCGTAGTACAAAATAAAGGAAATGTTAAAAAAAATCATTTTAAAACATCAAAAATAGTTAGGCTATCAAAAATAGTTTTGGTGGGTGTTGTTGGTCTAGGGCAACTACTCTTAATTACATGAAAAAGATGGAAAAGATGGAGTGAGTACAAGACTCAATAAGTAGCCTAATTGTACGTTTTTAACCATGTTCATAGTGGGTGCTTGGATACCACACTCTTTTCTTAATGATAGCTTGGTTCTTGTCCGAGAACAGTGGCCCTTAGGTTCTAAGTGGTGGAGGACTTTGGAATAAGGTTTGGAATCGGTAATTATTCTTATTTCTTTTCCTTTAGACACTCGGTGGTTGGGAGCAAATCGAACAAAGTGTCTATCCAAAATAACCTCTTAATCTGCAGTCAAATGCTCTATCACTGAGGTATGAACCCATTTTACATAATTTTAGCCTTAGTGGCCCCTTCTACCAAGTGTCAGTCCAAAAGTGTAAAAAGTGTCTGTCGAAAATAGAAAGGCCCAACCAAGTTCAAATGGGTGACCGGTTAAATTCTCTACCACTGAGCCATGGATCCATTTTGTAGGATTTTAACCTGAGTGACCCCTTAGACATCGTGTCGGTCCAAAAAGTGTAACAAATTTCTATCCAAAATAGTAGGGCCCAACTAGGTTCGAATTGGTGACCTCTTGATCTGCAATCAAATGCTCTAATATTGAGCTATGGACCCATTTTGTATGATCTCAACCTTAGTGACCCCTTATATAGATTATCGGTCCAAAAGTGACCCTACCGAATCGGCTATGGACCAATTTTGTATAAATTGGTGGATTACCTATCGAAAATTAAACACAGGTCGTTAGATTCAAAGTCGAAAGTGCTAACCATTACACCATAGAACCACTTGTTAAACTTTATTTTGGCAGCGATTTTGATAAGCGCCAATAACGCTAGATTTTGCAAAGCTAGAGGTCGTAGTATCCTTACAAACTTTTTTACAAAGAAAGCTAACTTAACGAATTGATTTCAACCAGGAGCAGGTTAAAAGGATAAATAACTCTTGGATTGAACTTGGAATCTATGATTGTCACTCTTAGATTCCAAGACGACTCACTCAAGAATTAACTTGATCACGACTAATCTAATGAATAGATTTTAACACCAAACCTAAAACAAGGTTTGAAAGAAACATAACACCAAATGATTTCAAACACAAAGTTTTTGTATTCCAAAATGTTTTCAAACTTGAATATTACAAGCATTTAAATAGGCCAAAAAGATAATTCAAACATAGTTCATCTCCAAACTACCCAAACTATTAAATACAAATTGAAGAAAATAAGAAATAACATAAATAATCTTAAATGTAATTCAACTCCGGAAGATAAAAAGTCTCCAAATTACATTCCAATGTCATGTGATATTTTATTACAACTCAATTCTTTTCTTGATTTATTGTAATTGAACTTAAAAGTATGATAAATAAGCTGGATTTATTTTAAATTTCCTTTAAAATTTTTGTGCACAAAATACAATGGAAATAATATATATTTTTGTTTTACTGTTTTGTAATTTGTATGGTATTATTAGAGGCTTTTGAATGAAATATGATAATTGATTCTCGGTCCTCTTTGACAATTTTAGATACCTCCATATCCGATATTTGATGCGTCACGTTTCACTATGAGATCTGCCCTTGGGTCAATAAGACTTAAGTAGAGAGTTTATTTGACTAATGATTTGATTTTTGTGGGTTGTAGAGATATCCTTTACAAATCAAGACTTTGTATTATTTTCAAGACACTCGACATTTGTAAATATGCCTCATATCTTGAAGGATTTAAGACACATAATTGAGAGAACCTAAATTTTTTTTGAAGTTGGCTTTTCTAGGATACGTCATCACGAAAGTTTGAGACAAACTCAATGGACCTTTGGATGGGTTTTATAAGGCTCAAATAAATTTAAAATCCAAGAAAACGGATCTGAGTTTGATATTATTTGATTTTAGGTATGGACACAACTAGCTGATTTCTTTTGATTACATTAATGAATGTATGTAGATGTTTAAAGTGTTGATCTTAATGGTTTTAGAAAATATCAACACATCATCATTATAAACTATTGAAATATTTTGAAAGGATTGAAAATATCATTCATAATCATCTGAAATTCGGATGGAGTGTTTTTTAGCCTAAATATCATTCATATTTTCTAATTGTGACATTAAATGCTATTTTATATTTGTCCTTTTAGGAAATTAGAATTTTTCGAAATCCTAATTTCATATTGAATTTTATAAAAACATTTGACTCTAAATTCTTTTTATCAAATCATTTTTTTTTATTGGATATCTTATTTATTCTAATACCTTATTCAAAGGTTTGTAGTTAATTACCAGTTTCAGAATTTCTGGTTTCTTTTCAACATGTTGTTAACCTAAAACGTCAGACATGACCACATGCTCTTTAAAGACCTTATCAGCTTCCTCTACAAAATATCACCTAAAATGTCAGAGTATTTAATGTTTGATGCTTTTTGACTTAACCCTAGGGTTCTATTTACGGTGAACTTGTGATAATTTTTGTCAAATTATATATTTGAATACCTAATACATTAAGATATAATATCTTATTTAAATAATATTAAAATGTCGTAGAATATCATAATATATGTTTAATTAATATGAATCTCATTCAAATTTTAAATATATATTTTTATTTAATGTTTATGATACACGTCAATTATTTTAATATTTAACATATCAAATATGTTAATATGTTTTGATATTATATTTCAAGACTATAGGAACTTACTTAGAGGACTTGAGAGTTATGTTGGCCCACAATGCATCTCATGGACGATGCAAAACTATGGTGGCGCTCGAAGGTGAATTGTATAAAAAACTAGTCATGCACCAAAAAATCATGGGAAGACCATTGATGGAATTGAAGCAATCGACGCTCCCGGGATGGGTTTCCAATCAAAGACCTAATGTTTGATGTTGACTCTTTTGAAGAAAGAGCCACACGATCGAAGAACAAGAAACGTGGTAGTAGCTCTGAGAATTCTATCACACACATAAAAAAATGTGTCGAAGAGTTAGACATTACACAGAAGATCTGGCTTTCATCGAAGAGACCCGAGTTTGATTCTCGACAATGAAATTTTATTTTCTTATTTCTTTTATCTATAGTTTCATATTTAAACTTTACCTAGGTTTTGAGAAGCACTATAATGGATGAGTTCAATAGTATCTTAAATTCAAAAGACTCTTATGAACTTGGTTTGAGAGTCACTATAATGATAAGTTCAATAGTATCTTAGATGATATACAAAATGGGTCATGCACCAAAAACTCATGGGAAGACCATTGATGGAATCGATGCAATCGACGCTCCCCTGGATGGGTTTCCAATTAAAGACCTAACGTTTGATGTTGACTCTTTTGAAGAAAAAGCCACACGATCGAACACTTCAAAATGTCGCGGTAGACCTAAGAACTCTACCATACGACCTGAGAGTTGAGGGCTACAGGAACTTTCTCATGCTACCTGAGAGTTACGTTAGCCGCAATGCATCTCATGGATGATGCAAAACTATGATAGTGCTTGAAAGTGAATGGTATAAAAAAGGGTCATGCACCATATAACTCATGGGAAGATCGTTGATGGAATTGATGCAATTGACGCTCCCCTGGATGGGTTGCCAATCAAAGACCTAACATTTGATGTTGACTCTTTTGAAGAAAGAGACACGCAATCGAACTGCTCGAAACATCTCGGTAGCTCTGAGAACTCTAACACACACAGGGAAAGACGTGTCGAAGAGTTAGACATTAAGCAAAAGATCATGCTAAAACTCTTCAGTGATCTGACAAAAGACTTCAGGACATCTACACCAAAAATCTATTGTCGTTTAGCGATTATGATATCTAGCTTTTACTGAGCAAACCTGGGTTCGATTCTCGACGATGGAATATTATTTTCTTATTTCATTTTATTTTACAGTTTGTATCTTAGATTAAAAAGACTTTTATGAACTTGGTACATTTGTTAGAGTTATGTTATAGATATTTGGTTCAATTTCAATAACAGGGGTTGAGGTGATTCAAATGATTAATGCGATAATCCAGTCGTTTTCGAGGTCTCTCTTGTTGAATGACATCATGGTTGAGATGAGCACGTGATTCAAATGGTTAATGCGATAATCCAGTCGTTTTCGAGGTCTCTCTTGTTGAACTACATCATGGTTGAGATGAGCACCCGAGTGAGTTTGACAAGTTGGGCTATAGAGAACCACACCTCAAGCCAAGTTCATGTGGGCTTAACAAGCTTAAAATCCAAGAACACAACCCCTTAAATGGAAACCGAGATGCTAAGGAATTAAAAAGCTTTATTTTTGACGTAGAAAAATACTTGAAGGTTACTGGAACTTGCTCATAGGATCTAAGAGTTACGTTGGTCACAATGCATCTCATGGACGATGCAAAACTATGGCGGCGCTCGAAGGTGAATGGTAAAAAAAAGGGTCATGCACCATAAACTCATAGGAAGACTGTTGATGGAATCGATGCAATCGATGCTCCTCTCGATGGGTTGCCAATCAAAAACCCGATGTTTGATGTTGACCCTTTTGAAGAAAGAGCCACACGATAGAACAGCTCGAAACGTCTCGGTAACTCTGAGAATTCTATCACACACATGAAAAGACGTGTCGAAGAGTTAGACATTACCCAAAACATCATAGTAAAACTCTTTAGCAATTAGACAAAAGACTCAAAGACAACTACACTTAAAATTCATTATTGTCCAACAATTTGTTATTTGGCTTTCACATAGGAGATTCTTGTTTGATTCTCTGAAATGGAATATTATTTTCTTATTTCTTTTTATTTTATAGTTTCATCTTTTGTCACCAATTATATTTAAACTTTATCTAAGTTTGAGAGGCACATGGTCATGTTCAATAGTATCTTTAGATTAAAAAACTTTTATGAACATCTTACCTATGTTAGTGTTTTGTTATAGATATTTGTTTCAATGTCAACAAGTGGGGTTGAGGTGATTCAAATGGTTAATGCGATAATCCGGCTATTTTTGAGGTCTCCCTTGTTGAACGCCATCATGGTTGAGATGAGCACCCGAGTGAGTTCGACAAGGAGACCCGAATTAAACTTTACCTACGTTTGAGAGGCACTATAATGGTCAAGTTCAATGGTATTTTAGATTAAAAAAACTTTTATGAACTTTGTACCTTTGTTAGTGTTACTTTGTACCTTTGTTTGTATTACTTTGTACCTTTGTTAGTGCTATATTATAGACATTTGGTCAAGTTCAACAAGTGGGGTTGAGGTGATTCAAATGGTTAATGTCATTTTATTTGATTCAAATTGTTGTGATAATCCAGTTGAACAGTTACCAGTTATTTCCAAGGTCTCTCTTATTGAACGTCAACAAGGCTGAAATGATTGAGATGAGCACCCAAGTGAGTTTGACAAAATTGAAATAAAATCAAATAAAATCACTCAAACAAATCAATAAAATTGAAAAAAAAAATTAGCCTTATGACACTTCCTTCAACTCCAAGGGGTGGTAAACCAAGGATTCCTTCGCCTAAGACCCATGATCCAACTCCCAACATGAAACGATGCAACTGAATCTAATATCCAAAATTCAATTGGGTTGTTCACGCTAAGGATTAAAGCATTCTCAGTATCTTCTGCTGAATATATGGAATTATCGTTATCTTCAAATTTGTGATTTTTCTTTTCATCAATTTTGTACGATCTGTCAGAAAGTGTTCTTTTTCTTCACAATTTCAACACTTTACGTTTTGTTTGTTTGGAGAATTTTTCCAGTTTCTTAATTTTGATCGCCCATGTTTGTTTGGGCTCTTTGATTTACTTCTTCCCCTTCGATCAACAATGAAAGCATTGCTTGATGAATCTCCAATTTTCCATTTGGGCTTTTGCTGACATCTCAAATTTCACTAAATTTCAGTTTAATAGATCCTCGTGAACTGTTGATTGCAGCAACAACAGTATACCACGACTCGAGTAAAGATGACATCAAAATCAATGCTTTAATCTTATTTTTTAACATAATTTCCACCCAACTCAATTGACTTACAATCATGTTGAACTAATTTATATGATCTGCAACAAATCAACATTTGTAGATTGAACAACCTCTGCATCAAATACACCTTGTTCATTGCCGACATATTTTCGTACATATTTGACAACACCTTCAATAGGCCCGATGTCGTCTTCTCTTTGATGATGTTGAACGTCATGTTTCTGGACAGCGTCAACCAGATTAACCCTACAGCATGACAATTCTTGAGCTTCCACTCCTCCGTGGTCATGGTATCCGGCTTCACTCCCAAAAGAGGTTCCTGAATATCTTTCTCGTACAGATAATCTTCAATCTGCATCTTCTAGAAATTGATATCAAATCCATCAAACTTTTCAATTTTTGAACTTTCCATCTTCACAAATCGTGGTGAATCTCTCCTCGCTCTGATACTAGTTATTAGTATCACACAACATCGCACACACTTGATCTAAATGAACACAAAAATCATGATAGAGAAAATGTAAGAACAAATATTCTAATTGTTTTGCATTAATGACTTCAGGGTTGCAAATAGAGGATATGGAGAATGAGAAATGTACATTTAGAAAGCATCGACTAATTGACTAATGGGTATATATATGATTTCAGTTTATTATATATAGCTTCACTATATGTAAACGCCTACTATATAATTAGCCTTCATATCCAACATTCTAGAGCCCAAATAGTCAGGGATTGACATTCTGCTAGAACACAAAGTCATTTTCATGCCCCTAGAAAATGCCTAGTAGTAACGGAGTCTAACCCAATGATCATTCAAACAAACATCCATCAACCAAGAGGAGAAACACGTCATTGAGCTGAGTCATAGAGATATACGACTCTTTGTTCTAAGAAAAAATCTATATAATTTAAGAAAAATAAAAGTAAATTAATATAATTTAAAACCCAAATTTAAAATCTGTCACAACCCAAATTTCAAGGGTTTAAAACTCAAATAGAAACTTAAATGGAGAGTGAAAACAAATAAAAATAAAAGTAAATTAATATAAAATAAAAAAATGTTGTAAAACTAAAATGAGATTAAGAAAACAACACCACATTAAATATAATAAAATTATAAGGGTGTTGTTGAAATTTATCAAAACAAAAAAAAAAAAGTGTTTGGGATACAATTACAAAAAAAAAAAAAAAATACAAAAAAACTCAAACACAAAGACAGACTAACGCTACATAACAACCCCATCTGTGAGTGCACAACCTTTGAAGGCTCCCTCATCTCAACTGTTAGTTCTATTACGAATCCATCCAAAATAATCACACCTGTGACCGCATCTTCTGACTTTAAACTGCTAGTCTAAACATGGTTTCGTCACCAAAGCTTTAGAGTTTAATTTACCTTTACAAAAATATTTTTCTCTTAATTTATAATTAGTCATAAAAAGAAATAATTAGGAACAAATTTGGTCTAGAATTCAAAACTTTCAAATCTTATTGTTACTTAACTAGATTCAAATCCAGATTCTTGAACTCCTAGTACCTTAAATAAAGTTGTTCTCCTCTGATAAAACAGGAATTTCTCTTAAGATCATTAAATTCTTATAGACTCGAGGCTCAGTATCATTAATACAATTATGCTTTATCTTGAACACGCCAAACATGAAACTAAAGTGCATTCAATTTAACTCCATTTTATTGCCATCTTAAATGATGTGTAGGGTATATTCGTGATTTACCTTAATGTTCTTGTGACATGACAGTTCATATTAGTCAAGCTTTTTGCAAAATCACAAGTTAAAAGACAACAACGATGTTATTATGCAAAGAAACAAGTTTAGGACTCATAAAAACAACTACCTAAATTATGTCCTAAAAATTTGAAAACATAAGTTGGAGTTGATAATTACACAAAAATTTCCCTAAATCCATAAATTCCTGTCAGATTAGTCAATCCTAAAGATTGTAACTAGCTTATAGTAATTGAAGCTCCACCGGAAGTAATTTAAAGTTTCCCTTACTTTAGCTAAAGTTTGTCTCTTCTTTAATGAAGCATGAATTGCACTGAAGTTCATGAAATGCTTATAGACTCCAACTCTGAGTACTATTAATGCAATTATGTTTCATATGAGTTTTCATAAATTAAACTAAGGTGCATTCAATAAAACTTTATTTTCTTGTCATACGAGGCAAAATAGAAAAATTAAATCAAACAAACTGATGAACTAAACCGAATCAATCCAACCCAAATTGATTAGTTTGTTTCTTTTGTTGGGTAGTTGGTTTATTTGATAACCCTTGAGTAGAAGCTAAAAATATTGGGTGTTTAAGAAAATGCATTTGGTTTAGCGGTATGATTCTCACTTGGGGTGCAAGAGGTTTTGAGTTCAATGATCAAAGGACTTCAAATTCGACATCAACCTAACTTCATATTCGACATTTTATACTTACCATCGTGCTCTTAATACTCTGTCTTTCTTAACATCCCATCTCAAGGCTTTATTCTCCAAGACACATCATTTTATACTTACCATCATGCTCTTAATACTCATAGTCTTTCTTAACATCTCATCCCAAGGCTTTATTCTCCAAGACACATCATTTTATACTTACCATCATGCTCTTAATACTCATAGTCTTTCTTAACATCCCATCCAAGGCTTTATTCTCCAAGACACATTCTACATCCGAGGACTTCACGTGTTTCCTGCAATACGACAAAATACGACCTTAATACCTAAGGCTTCATACATACGTTTCAAGTGATATAACAAGGGCATTTGGTCGAGTGGTATGATTCTCGCTTTGGGTGTGAGAGGTCTCGAGTTTGATTTTCAAAATGCCCCTTCAAGAGATTGTAGTATGAAAGACATTTACCAAGTAAATAAATACATTAAAATAACTCAAATTAAATACATACATTCCCATGAAATTGTGAAAATGCTCAACGCGTAATACATAAGTTTCAAGTGACATATGTAAACTATGTTAATAATATTTTATTTCTATTACATCTTTCCTTATTTATAAAATAATGAGCGGAGATATTTTTCATTTTCACAATTATAGATGATGGGAGGTTTAGGAATTTTTAATGTAAGAATCGTGGCGATGTAGCTCATATGGTAGAGTGCTCGCTTCTGGTGTGGAAAGTACGGGGATCGATACCTTGCATCTCCAAATAAATCGATCACTAAACTGATGAAATAATGAGCAGAGATATTTTTTCATTATCACGAAATATATTATTCAATCGATCACTAAACTGATGAAATAATGAGCAGAGATATTTTTTCATTATCACGAAATATATTATTCCATGAGCGTATATATTTTTTCCTTTTCACAATTATTGATGACGGGAGGTTTAGGGTTTTCTGATGTAAGAATCGTGGGGATGTAGCTCAGATAGTAGAGCGTTCACTTCTGATGTGGAAAGTACGGGGTTGATACCTTGCATCTCCAAATGAATCGATCACTAAATATATTATTTCTTTTCAATTTTTTCTTATGTACGACATAATGAGCAGGGATAGTTTTTCATGTCACTATTATTGATGACGAGCGTTTAGGGTTTTGTAACATAAGAATTGTTGGGATGTAGCTCAAATGGTAGACCGCTTGCTTTGCATGCGAGAGGTACGGGGATAGATACCACGCATCTCCAAAATAAAACTATCTATTATTAAATATATTATTGAAAATTATTTCTTTTCAATTTTTCCTTATTCATGACATGTTGAGTAGCGATATTTCTTCATTTTCACTATTATTGATGATGGAAAATTTAGGGTTTTGTGATGCAAGAATTGTGGGGATGTAGCTTTGCTTAGCATGCGAGAGGTACGACTTAGCATACGAGAGGTAAGGGGATCGATACCTCACATCTCCAAAAGAAACTATTTATTATTAATATTTTATTTCTATTCAATATTTCCTTATTTATGACATAATATGTAGAGATACATTTTCATTTTCACAATTATTGATGAAGAGAAGTTTAGGGTTTTCTGATGTAAAAATCGTAGGGATGTATTTCAAATGGTAGAGCGGTCATTTCCCATGTGAAAAGTACAGGGTTCAATACCTTGCATCTCCAATTGAATTGATTACTAACTATATTATTTCTTTTCAATTTTTCTTATTTAACACATAATGAGCCGGGATAGTTTTTCATTTTCACTATTACTTATAACAAGATGTGTAGGACTTTGTGACGTAAGAATTGTGGGGATATAGCTTAGATGGTAGAGAACTCGCTTTTCATGCGAGAGGTATGAGGGATCGATACCCTGCATCTAGCTTATGATGGGAAATTTAAGGTTTTATGATGCAAGAATTGTGGGGATATAGCATAGACGGTAGAGCTCATTTAGCATGCGAGAGGTAAGGGGATATCCGGCATCTCCAAAAGAAACTATTTGTTATTAATATTTTATTTCTATTTAACTTTTCCTTATTTATTAATTGAAAGTGTTGCAAGGTATAGTAGTTCGACTAAATTTCTAAGTGGGACCCCTTGTTCGGTTAACTCTATTCCATGTAGCGGATATACTACAATCGAAAATGTTGGTAGAATGATCTTGGATCCACGCCAACTTGGTTGTGGCATCCTCATACCGTATCATTATCATGTTTCCCATGAACAGATGATGTCTCTACCTTGATAGCACCCCGTCAACCCAAGCTTCATTCGACGTTCAGTCCCTTCTCCTCGATCTTGTATTGATCCACGACCATTCTTGGTATTCTTTCTTTGGTGGATATCCCACATGAAATTCGCAATGAGGGTTCCTCCTCAAGACCACCTTGTTTAGAAAAAGGTGGGCTTGTGGCTCAACTTCTTCGATTAGGCTACCACCTGGGGCTTGGTTTAGCTGAGGATGGTATTTCCTACCCGATGAGTCTCCCTCTTTGGTCTAGGCTTTGACCTCAAAGTCCACTTTGAATTGAGAACGTCCCACTATTCATAGACTGAACACAGGTTCCACTACAGAAAACCCCTCGCTACACAAGTCGCGTCCCCGCATTTGTTCAGTCTATTCGCCAAAGGGTGATTCAGGTTGACAAGCACGATTGACCGGAATTGGAGGCTCGAATAGCAATTCCATGGCTGCATATTCAGTCGAGCACATGTGGCTGAGTCGCCCGTACCTGAGCTTGAGAAAGATTCTTTATACTGACCGTGTCTGCTTCAACTTCACCCGTCACTCGTATCGTGTAGTGTAGCAAGACTACAAGTCAAGTCTTAGTAAGAAAGATTTTGGGCCCCAACGACAAAGGAGCGGGCATTTTCGAGGACTAGCCCGCTTCCCATTCCTCGACGAGGGAAATTTCTCGCACATAATTAAGGGAGCCATTGAAAGGTGACTGAAACATAAGAAACGGCGACTACCCGAGCTAATGATAAAGGCAAGAACACTTTCCGGCCAAGTCCCATTAATTGATCATAACGATATCGTGGAAATGCTACTAAATCTTTTCGAAGTGAGAGAAGGAGGGAAGGCGCGCTACAACTAACAGAACAACCAGCGGAAAAAGGCTAGCTAGTACAAGACAAGGTGCTGCTCACTTTCTCTCAGCCACAAGTGGCTTATTTATGTAGTGGTCGGCATTCATTCCTACATGCTCCTCCTTGCTTACCGACTTCAGAATCGAATATTGCCTTTTAGATGTTGTCGTGACGCTTTGGTTACGAAGGTTGGCGGGGTCTAGGTTTATGGATGGATTCAGTCAACGAAAGTCCAGCTCAATCAATATAAAAAAGATGTCGTGATCGGTTAGGCTTGGTTGATTTTTTCAGAAAAGAGAGTAGGTTTCATGGGTTCATTGATTAGTAAACCCTCGATGCTAGTAAGGTCGGGACCGTGGTCGTCTGTCTCTGGTTTGCCGGCCGATAAAATCTTTGAGATTGACCAGCTAGCTGGGTTGGTTTGGCTATTCCTTTTTATTGAAAAGGAGTTAGGTGTCTGCGTGAGTCACCTTCTTCTAGGCTTCGCTGGACGACACGGCATTCTCGTTCAAATATAGGCCAGCCGTACTTGTGATGGTTCCCAAGGATCCAATATGATCACTTAGGTCTACATTGCCACGATAATGTTCTATGGAAGCAGGCGGGTAGAAGTTCGGCCTAGTTTTTTTTGGTGTCGTAGGGGAGGGATTGACCTTTCTAACGCATATTCAGTCGTATCGGCATGACCCCACTGATTGATTTTCGATCGGAGCATCCAGCAACGCAACCCGGTTCTACTTGACTAAGCCCCGCGCTCGTCCAAGGAGGGAGTTTACTTCACCCAACTCTCTTTTTGCTAACAAGAAGTAAACACGTGACATTCAAATCTTTAGTTTGACACTCTTCTAGCTCAAGGTCGCGATTAAGAACATAACAAGAAGTAATATCATAGCTTAAGGTCGCAATTAAGAACCTACTAGTAGGCTACTTACTAAGTTTTACTCACTCCATGTTTATCATTTTCTTTCAAGTAACTAAGACTTGGTGGTGGATGAGAGCAGACTTTGGAGTGTGGGCCATGGACTAACCTCTATTTTTTAATCTAGTATTTTTTGTTCTTCTTTTGAGTCTGCTTCTTATTTTGTGTTTGTCACGAGTATGTATATGTAACACCCCAAAAATGAAGGAAAATTAGCTCCCATAAGAATAAGCCACTCATGAAACACCCAAAGGATAGAAAAGAAAAAAAATTAAAGGATTAAGCAACAACAAGAGACTTAGTCAAGTGAGTACCCTAACAAGTGATTTCAAGGAGTTAAAAGGCCTTTTGAAAAGAATTGGAAAGGAAAAAGTACACTAAAAGGGCAAAAAAGTCATTTTATCAATTATATAAAATCTTAAAGGAATCTAAGGATTCAAAATAAGGGGAAAATGATCAAAAAGCGATGAGGAATTTGTAGAAAAATTATGGATTTTCGAGAAAAATAATAATAAAATATTATGAAATTGGCAAATTACCAAAACACCCCTAGAAGAATTGATAATTAAAGAAATGTCACTCTTATTAGAATCAGAGCATCTATCGTGACCATCCGAGTAAAATCCTTCGAACTCAAATCTCAACCGTTGGATCTCCTCCAAAATTTGATATGATCTAGAACGAACACGCACAGATCATCACATCCAACGACTAGTATTCAAAGCCAAGGTCGATAAGGCTATGATCGGAGTTGATATCTCCGAAAAATTATCAAGAAAGTTCGATCTCTAAATAACGAAGATTCAAGAGCACTCAATGTTGGTTTAAGCTCCTCCTATAAAGTCTAAAGTATGAGCAACAATACGGAATAAGAATCGAGAAAGGTCAATCCCCCAATCGAAGGCAATAAGCGTTTAGATTATGGGTCTCCTACTCTCAGATTTCTTCCAAATTCGAGATCAATCCTCCACCATTTCTCTTCAAACTTATTCCTACCGTTTCTCAACAAGATTACCCACAAGTTCTATGTAGGAATAGAGTGCTGAAAGTTCCATGAAACCATTCCCTCCCAATTCAATCCGCCATTGAAGAACTTCAAGAAAAACTTGAAAATCCAATCCGAGGATACATGATGATTCGTCGAGCAAGAATGATTCTAATCAATTTCTGCACCTCCAAGGAATGCTTTCATAATAGACCACGAAGAAAAATAGCCTCGAGAGCGTGCCGAATTGAAGGAAATAGGTTTCGAAATTAAATTTGGGGATAAGAGTCAAATTCCTATGTACAATCTCTTTTCCTTCAAATTAAGGATTCCTCTAGCTTCAGAGGAAGAAGTTGAGTAAACTTGATGAAGAAATCGAGAGCTGAAACATCGTAGAATAAG
Source organism: Cucurbita maxima (assembly GCF_002738345.1). Taxonomy (NCBI): domain Eukaryota; kingdom Viridiplantae; phylum Streptophyta; class Magnoliopsida; order Cucurbitales; family Cucurbitaceae; genus Cucurbita; species Cucurbita maxima. The sequence goes on along the minus strand of NW_019272112.1, from coordinate 99,150 downwards.
CTACCGAAGAGATCGAAAATCTGGCGTTTCGAGTGAGTGGCATACCGAGAACGTTTTCTAGAAATTAAGGTCCTACACTCAAAGACATTCCTCCAAACCAATTCCTTTAGCCTTAAGAAAGGATATGGAAGTGGTTCAATGAAGAAATAAAGCCTTGAAACCTCTAAAATCGGCTACCCAATAAGAAATCCTTTGTTTTATCTCAAGCGATAAATCAGATTTTGGATGAACTTTTGAAGCGAATATCTTAGGCTACGATCCACGAGAAGGTATCAAATCAATCCCTAGCCCTTCTTGTAACACCCATCTTTAAGTTTCACGAAGAAATCGAGGAGAGAAACTCTGTAAATGTGGATGTTAAAATATTTTTCATCGGTCTCCATCATTAGTTGTGAGTGGCTCTAGCGTTGACAATGGTGTTCCTTACTATTTTGTGATTTGTCCAGACCTCGACATACATAATATATATATATTCATTTAACTAAAACACATATGGTCCATGGAAGAATTGTAACTCTTATGCTCATTAATATTATAATGGCCACTACCTAAATTATAACCTAAAGTTGATAATTGATGTCCAATTAGCCAACCCTAAATTTGTAATCATTGTGGATTGATTGAAATAACAATGGAAGTCGATTAAACTCCCCGTACCTTAAATGAAGTTGGTCTCTTCTAATAAAACATGAATTTCTCTTTAATATCATTAATACAATTATGCTTCATTTTGAACCTACCAAACATGAAACTAAAAATACGTTCAATTTAACTTCATTTTATTGTCATCTTGAATGACGTGTAGGATATATTCTTGATTTACTTTGATATTTCATATTAGTTAAGCTTTTTGCAAAATCACAATTAGACAACAACAAAGATGAACTTGGGTCGGTTTATTATTTTAAATAAAATTTCTTTCTCCAATCTTATTCCTAATAACTCTTCAACTAAATTCATATTATGCTAAGAAACAAATTTTTTACTCGCAAGAAGTAAAATTTGCAACTTTAACTAAAATTTCATCCAAACAAATTTTATGGTTAGAAATTCCAGTGTTCATCCATAATATACAACCACTACCTAAATTATGACCAAATTTTTTTGAAAACATAAGTTGTAGTTGAAAATTACATAAAACAATCCCCTAAATCCAAGAACTCGTGTCCAATTAGTCAATCCTAAAGATAGCAACTAACCTAGAGTAATTGAAGCTCCACATGAAATAATTTAAAGTTCCAGTTACTTAACTAAAGTTTATCTCGTCTTTAATGAAACATGAGTTGCACTTAAGTTCATGAAATGTTTATAGACTCCAACTCTTAGTACTATTAATGCAATTATATTTCATATGAGTTTATCATAAATCAAACTATGGTACATTCAATACAACTTCATTTTCATGTCATACGAAGCAAAATAGAAGAATTAAATCAAACAAACTGATGAACTGAGACGAATAAATCCAACCCAACCCAAACTGATTAGTTTGATTCATTTGTTGGGTTGCAATTTATTTGATAACACTTGCATATTAGAAAATTTCAATATTACATACCTTACTTACAAGTAAAATACTAGACCATCAACTTTTTGTTTTATAGTCCAACAACCGCTCAAGAAAATAGATTTTAAACTTGAGAGGAACAAATTTATTTAGTAGGTATTAAAAATGTTACATTTTTTTTTGTAAGGGCATTTGGTCTAGTGGTATGATTCTCGCTTAGGGTGCGAGAGGTCCCGAGTTCAATTCTCGGAATGCCCCTAATATCATTTTTTATGCCTATACAAATGGAACTAACTATCAAACTGCTAAGAAAATCCCATTTTCTCAAAGTATGATTCTTTCTTTGGGTGCAAGAGGTCTGGAGTTCAATTCTTAGAATAGTTGTAAAAAAAAAACACACTTCGAACTCGTCACACTGTTCTATGGTTTAGTTCGATATGATCTAGTAGAGGGACCTAAAGATCATGGGCTCCGGTTAAACTCATAGTTCGATATGATCTAGTAGAGGGACCTAAAGATCATGGGCTCCGGTTAAACTCATTAACCTTGTTAACCAACATTAAACTCATTAACCTTGTTAACCAACATTCGTTGTTCATAACTACCGTTTTACCCCTGAAGTTACTTCTTGTTTCTTATGTCTCACTGATCTCTATGGTTTAGTTCGATATGATCTAGTAGAGGGACCTAAAGATCATGGGCTCCGGTTAAACTCATTAACCTTGTTAACCAACATTCGTTGTTCATAACTACCGTTTTACCCCTGAAGTTACTTCTTGTTTCTTATGTCTCACTGATCCTCTAATGAACAATTGGTTTGTCGTCCAACCAGTAAACCGAATCTCTCTCAGGATAATGAGAGGGTGTCTCACTGATCCTCTAATGAACAATTGGTTTGTGGTCCAACCAGTAAACCGAATCTCTCTCAGGATAATGAGAGGGTGGGATGTCTCACTGATCCTCTAATGAACAATTGGTTTGTGGTCCAACCAGTAAACCGAATCTCTCTCAGGATAATGAGAGGGTGGGGCCCCTTGTTCAAGACCTAGAGTCAATAATTAAGGGAACTACCTCTCTTTTATCCCAAAAAGTAGGTAGGAGTGAATTTCATCTTGCACCCCACGTCCCCAGCCATTTACCCAGTCTTACCCCTAAAATGGGAGGCCTATTGAGTCAGCGAACTTGAGTCACTCTCACCAATGCAAATCTAAGGATAATTTCAAATAAAAAGGAGTTCATGGTTAGCTCAGAATTAAGATCGAGTTACCTAGGTCATCAAATGAAAAGAAAATCAGTCTCAACAGTAAACGACATTATGAAGTGAGAGTGATTTTCTTCATGGTTCGATCTTATGCAATTCTCATTTCATAGGACGCCCCCACACACATGTCTTCACATGTATAATTTTACTAATCACATTGTTTATATCATATACAAAAGTGGGCTGCATCCATAGTGTCCCCAGAATAAAGTACTCAGTCTTATCCTTATACTATAGATCATTTTGACTATATACTTGAACTTGATCAACTCTTATGTCTCTACATATAGTTCAAGTAATCATACTATAGCTAGAGTGTTCTTAGTTTATTGGATTTAGATTAATGATCGTAAAGTTCATTTTATTCAATAACAATCTTTATTGAATAAACAACAATAATAACTTTATTCAAGTAATCATACTATAGCCAGGGTTTTATAATGTTAAAATCATGGGGATGTAGCTCAGATCGTAGAGTGCTCGCTTTGCATGCGAGAATCACAGGGATTGATACCCTGCATCTCCCAAAATATGGCTATCTATTATTAAATATATTATTTCTTTTCAATTTTTTCCTTATTCATGACATGTTGGGTAGCAATATTTTTTCATTTTCACTATTATTGATGACGGAAAATTTAGGGTTTTGTGATGCAAAAATTGTGGGGATGTAGCTCAGATGGTAGAGCGCTCGCTTAACATGTGAGAGGTACGGGGATCGATACCCAAAAGAAAAAATACTTATATAAGGATTATTATATCATTATGGCTATGTCATTTTTATAGATAAAAGAGAGTAATGTGGTTGATAGATAAAACAGAGTAATGTCCCACAAGCACATATAGAGAGAGGACCAATGAATATTATTGTCATTTATAGCGTCTATTGGGACTAAAAAGACTGTTCACCACACGCTTGTAAATTAAATTATATTTATAGCGTCTATCACAATAATATAAAATAGCCTATATGGGACTAAAAAGACTGTTCACCACACGCTTGTAAATTAAATTATATTTATAGCGTCTATCACAATAATATAAAATAGCCTATATGGGACTATCACAATAATATAAAATAGCCTATATGGGACTAAAAAGACTGTTCACCACACGCTTGTAAATTAAATTATATCTACCATCTCTGAAATTTTCCACGGCCAGGTTTGCACTTCTTCATCATTGGCATCCTTAATTGGAACTAGATTTTAAGGCAAATCTTCTCCACAACTCACTTTGCAAACAATAATTAAATTTATGAGTAGAAATTTGGATGGAGTTTTATTAAATAGGTAATCTTAAATTATATCTAAAAATGTATAAGATTTTTTTTTTTATACATTTACGAGAACAAAACAAAGATTTAAGAAGATGTCATTCATGCCATGTTTTAATTTTTATTCTTTCTTATTTCTCAAATATTAAAAAAAAAAAAAAAAAGGTTATCCTCTCTCGAATATTGTTCGTTATTCGATTATTTTATCTTGAGTGAATTTTAAGTGAACCACATTCTCTACCCAAGTAATTGCAAGATGCAAGCTTCACACTAAGAAGAATCAAAGTCCCAAGTATCAACACTCTTAAGTGTCAATTTTTATTCTCCATCTCAACATTAATTAAACTTATTTTCGTGAAGATATCTATTTATAAAAGCAAAATATCTCAGAGTCACAAAAATAAAAATGAGATATATATACTAGACATAAACATGATACCAAATAGATATGGTAACATGTCATTTTTAAAAAACTAGGACACTGATGTGACAACGATACATTAATTAAAAAGAATTATTTTAAAAAATTTATCAATTTTATATTAGAAATAAATTCATATAAATAAGTTTATATATTTGTATACTTAAAAAAAAGCTTAATGTACTGTTCACTCTCAAAATATATTCAAAGTCAAGTGTCTGATACGAAATGCTGGATTATAAATTTGTAATGTATCTATTGTATCAACAAGTGTTCAGTACATGCCCAACACGTGTCATATTAATGACACTAAGTTATTCTCATGGTTTCTTTACACCCATTTAAAGTAGTTTGAAAACTAGCACGTCAAATATTATAATGGACTAACTACAACTTCAATTTTGTCCTTTAAGGATGGTTTTGACCAAAGAGAAATAAAATCCTTAATTTATACATGGTTGCAAAGATGGAAATGAGAATGAGTTATCCTCATATGGAAAGAGATTTAACCATAAGTTATATCTTATATCCTCTTTTAACCAATTATTTAGTTTTATTTAGTATGTTTTAGAAAGATACGTCGATCAATAGAAATAAAATAAAATAAAATAAAATAAAATAAATAAATAGAATAGATTAAATTAGCCAAAAGTAATAGCTAACATAATTTAAAAAAAACATAAAGGAAGAATTGATTAAATTGGCTAATTGCTAACATAATTATATAAAAAAAACACAAACAGCCAAAAATCAAGATTTGGAAAGTGTTAAATATATAGACATTTCAAGACTTTACTCATGCAATATTCCCATGAAATGTGTTAAATATATAGACATTTTAAGACATTACTCATGCAATATTCCCATGAAATCTAACACTAGAACATCATAAAACTCAGAGAAATGATTGAAATTAATGTCATGGTTCGTATAGGTTGACTTTAATACAAAGGACAAATCGAACTTTCTTAAGGATAAATTGGGGACACTAGCCTAAGCTAATCAGGTAGGTGGCCTTACCATCCGTATGATTATATTTGATGTTCACTGTGCTCGTGGTTCTGCAAGTGTCATATATATTGATATGTGTAAAATGTTTGTGAATCGATATGCTTATGATATGTTATAATATGTGAATTGTATGATAATACTTACAGTACCATGTGTTCAATGGTATATTTGAGATAGGATACGAGAAGGATACACTAAACGTAATGTAACGATAGGAGTAAGACATGTTCATGAAACGTTATGGTTTGGTTATGTATCGAAGTGCTATGGCCATGACAGATTGATAAAAACAATATGGTCACGATGGATTCATAAAAAAATACGATTAGGTTATGGGTAGAAAGGGATATAGAATGATAGCGTTAGGATACGTTCCTATAACGTTATGACTAAGGTACATTTAGGTAATGACACAACTGTGATATGTAACATTATGACTAAGGTACGTTCAGATAACGACACAACTGTGTATGTCTAAGGACGTTAAGGCTATGATAAGTTAGGGAAGGATATAACCACAAAGTGTTTATGATATGATATGATTATGATAGGACATGTGAAGGACAGATATATATCCAACAAGTGTCAAAGAGGGACGTGCACTTTCTTTATATGGGTCAAAGAGTATTTGATAAGCTTTCAAAATTAAGGGTTTTCTTTTTTCTTCTTCCTTCTTTCTCCCTTTTCACGTTTAATTTTTTTTTTTTTAATAAGAAAAAGTTAAATGTGAGAATGAAGAAGTTAGAAAGGAGAAAGAAATGAATGTAATAAAACTTTTCCATCGTTAGGAATGGAAATGGTGAATGGGTCCTTGACGATAGTCGACCGCTATACTCAAGTTTTGGATGTAAGTGATGATTATTGGCAATATAAGTTGTGTCAAGCGATCCATTTGTTGAGAGTTCCGTAAGAGGCACACAAGTAAGAATGTTGGATATAACTACTCTTTCACATCTAAGGGATGAGTCTCATAGATCCAACTACAATATCAAAGAAACTTCGGGTGGTAGTGATTGCTTGCATTGGTGTCTCCGTGGTATCCCAGACACATGTAACATGATTTTTCTTGCTCATATATAGCTTCATTTGTCTTAAAAGTTCTCTTTTGAGTAATTTAGGAAGGCTTCTTAATTTGCAAATGATCATTATGAGGAGGGTTTGTTTGTGAAGATGCAATTATATAATAAGAGTTTTATGTCAATGGTTCCATTTATATCTATAAATGAAATTTGTGGTGTATTTTTTGGAAATTCAACAATAATCATCAGTTATTTGGTTACCATTCTAAAGAAATTCAACTTTCGACCTTTTGTGAACTCTCAAAGCTACTTCTAAAGTACTATCGATTATTATCCATAATACTCACCAACTCGAAATTCAGGTTTGTTCATGTTTGAAAATGTGACAAACCAAAAGACAAGATGCTAATTAATATTGTTTGTGATTGTTGTTGTGAATTCTTCATCTTTGAATACATATTTTGGTTGGCTTATGAATTTTTCCATCTTTTAAAAATATTAATTTTTTAGTTCGGGCCTAATTTCATAGAAGCATTGGGAATCGGGATGCTAAGGAATTAAAAAACATTATTTTTGACGTAGAACAATACTTGAAGGTTACAGGAACTTGCTCATAGGATCTAAGAGTTATGTTGGCCACAATGCATCTCATGGACGGTGGCGCTCGAAGGTGGATGATATAAAAAATTGGTCATGCACCATAAACTCATGGGAAGACTGTTGATGGAATCGATGCTCCCCTGGATGGGTTGCCAATTAAAGACCTGACGTTTGATGTTCACTCTTTTGAAGAGAAAGCCATACGATTGAACACCTCGAAATATCACAGATCGCAGTAGCTCTAAGAACTCTATCATACGACCTGAGAGTTGAGGGTTACAGAAACTTTCTCATACGACCTGAGAGTTACGTTAGCCGCAATGCATCTCATGGACGATGCAAAACTATGGTAGTGCTCGAAGGTGAATGGTATAAAAAATGGGTCATGCACCATAAACTCATGGGAAGTGTTAGACGAACACGACTCTCCACAACGGTATGATTTTGTCCACTTTGAGCATAAGCTCTCATGGCTTTGCTTTGGGCTTCCCCAAAAGGCCTCACACCAATGGAGAGTGTATTCTTAGATTATAAACCCATGATCATTCCCTAAATTAACCGATGTGGGACTTTCATCATCCAACACCTCCCCTCGAACAAAGCACGCCTCCCCTTAATCGAGGCTTGACTCCTTTGGAGTCTTAGTCATTTTTGACTGCCTTCGTACCTTCAAGGAGGCTCGACTCCTTTTTGGAGTCCTTTGTTCGACATTCGAGGATTTGCCAATCTATTGGCACGGCTAAGTTTAGGGCATGGCTCTGATACCATGTTAGACGAACACACTCTCCACAATGGTATGATATTGTCCACTTTGAGCATAAGCTCTCATGGCTTTGCTTTGGGCTTCCCCAAAAGGCCTCACACCAATGGAGAGTGTATTCTTAAATTATAAACCCATGATCATTCCCTAAATTAATTGATGTGAGACTTTCATCATCCAACAGGAAGATCGTTGATGGAATCGATGTAATCGACGCTCCCCTAGATGGGTTGCCAATCAAAGACCTAACATTTGATGTTGACTCTTTTGAAGAAAGAGCCACACAATCGAACAGCTCGAAACGTCGCGGTAGTTCTGAGAACTCTAACACGCACAGGGAAGGACCTGTCGAAGAGTTAGACATTAAGCAAAAGATAATGCTAAAACTCTTCAACGATTTGACAAAAGACTTCAGGACATCTACACCAAAAATCCATTATCGTCCAGCGTCTAGGATATCTGACTTTCAACTAGGAGACTCGGGTTTGATTCCCAATGGAATATTATTTTTACCTTTGTTAGTGTTATGTTATAGACATTTGGTCAAGTTCAGCAAGTGGGATTGAGGTGATTTAAATGGTTAATGTCACGAACTTTGTACCTTTGTTAGTGTTATGCTATAGACATGTGGTCAAATGGTTAATGTGACTTTATTTTATTCAAATGGTTAATGTGATTAATGATTGAGATGAGAACAAGAGTGGGTTTGATAAAATTGAAATAAAATCACTAAAAAAAGATCAATAAAATTTAAAAAAATTGGAAAAAAAAATTAGCCCTATGACACTTCCTTCAACTCAAGGGCGGTAAACCAAGGATTCCTTCGCCCAAGACCCATGATCGAACTCCCAACATAGAAATGATAAGCTATAGAATAATTCAAAGAACCTCAATGGATGGGCTACAAACTCACATTACAATCTCGACAACTGGACGTGTAATCGCCGTTAGAAGAACGACCGCATCAGAGCAAGTCATGGGGATAGAAGATCTCGTTGAAGGATGATAGACCAACCATAATCTTCAGCCGAACAAGCCAAGCTTTTGTAGAAGAAAGAACCCTTGTATTAAATAAATTAACACCTTCTTATACAAAATTTGGATCAACCAAGAGATAAAGATATAATTAGATTATGAGATCCAAGAGTGAGAAGCAAGATTTGAAATCTTTTTCTAAATTGAGTCAGTCCATAATACTTGATCAAGGCTTGATTGAATAAGTCAGATGCAATTTACCACAAGAAATGCATGAAACTTAGAAACGACAAAGATATGCTTAGATTTCTTTAAGGGGAACGTCTCAACATGAGAGATTAATTTCATTGATCACAAATATGCTTTTACATAATAATTTGTGAGTATTTATAGTCTCTCCACAAAAAAAAGTTAGTGGCCGTGATTTAATCTCGATCCCTTTAAATCTCCACAGAATACGAAGTCAATATGAGCATTACAAACTTTATGAAATTAAAATAATAAATAAAGTTTTCTAACCACTCATGAAATGATGCTTGCAACTTCATTCGCTACTTCAACCGTGCAAATATTTACTTTTGAATCTCCAAATGGTCTTGACTCAAACAAATTAGCTTGTAACACATGAAATGATTGTTGAACCTAGCCTATCCAATTTTGTAGATGATGTATGAATGCTTGTTGAATCTTCTTGGCCTTGGGTTGTGTAATAGGTCTAGTTGGAACACCGTGATTCTTATCATCATCCCCCTCTTCAAAAGGATTCATTCTCGAATTAAAAAAATCATCACCTACATTAAAAGGACTCAACTCAGCAACATTGAAAGTAGAATGTACACCGTGATTCTTATCATCATCCCCCTCTTCAGGATTCGTCCTCGAATCAGAAAAATCATCACCTTCATCAAAAGAACTTAACTTAGCAACATTGAAATTAGAATGTATTGACAATTCTACGGAAGATCAATTTTATTGTTCGATGCAATGAAATGAGTCATTCTACTAAATGTCTTATAGAACATTTATAGTCAAATAATGAATTAGGAATCCACGCTACTTGAATCAGGTGTTGCGAAGGTCGAACGAACACATTACCTTCAAATCTTCAATATTAAGCTCTCCCAACTAAGCTATCCCCTATAACATTGAAAATGAAAATACTGAAATTTTAAAAAGAAGTAATCACTAAATTTAGATTAAATAGTCAAGTAATTTTAAAAAGAAATAATCACTCATTTTAGATGGAATATTAAGTTATGCAAGTTAGTCAACTTGAATTACGTGCAGTGAACGTTGATCAAACACGTGACTTTTAGAACTTCACTAACGCTCTCCAAACTGAGCTATCCCCGCTAACATTAAAAATAAAAATTCATCGGTAAAGATATTTTCACTACTTCATTGTGATTTTAAAAAGAAATAATCACTAATTTTAGATTGAATAGTCAGGTTATGCAACTTAGTCAACTTGAATCAGGTGTAGTGAACGTGGATCAAACACGTGACCTTGAGATCTTCAGTGATGCTCTCCTGACTAAGCTATCCCCGCTAACATTAAAAATGAAAACTCATTAGTAAGGTATTTAGCTAATTCATTGATATAATAATCAACTAAACTATAAGATGCGATGAATGCAAATCGAACACAAGACCTACCTTAAAAGATAAAGATTGAATAGTCAAGTTATGCAACTTACGATGTTAAATAATCAAATTAAGCAATGTGAACCAAGTGCGGTGAACATTGATCGAACACGTAAACCTTCAGATCTTCAATCTGACGCTCTCCCAACTGAGCTATCCACACAATCATTAGAAATAAAAATTCATTAGTAAAATACTTTCACTGATTTATTGAGATTTTAAACAGAAATAATGATTAATTTTTTATCGAATAGTCAGGTTATGCAAATAGAAACAGGTGCAGTGAAAATGGAGATCAAACACGTGACCTTCAAATCTTAAATCGACGCTCTCCAAACTAAGCTATCCCCACTAACATTAAAAATGAAAGTTTTTAAGTAAAGGTATTTCTGCTAATTAATTGAAATTTTAGAAAGAAATAATAAATAATTTTAGATTGAATAGTCAAATTATGCAACGTGAACCATGTGCGGTGAACGTGGATCGAACAAGATACCTTCAGATCTTCAATCTAACACTCTCTCAACTGAGCTATCCACACTAACATTAAAAATTTAAATTCATCAGCTAATTAATTGAAATTTTAGAAAGAAATAATAAATAATTTTAGATTGAATAGTCAAATTATGCAACGTGAACCATGTGCGGTGAACGTGGATCGAACAAGATACCTTCAGATCTTCAATCTAACACTCTCTCAACTGAGCTATCCACACTAACATTAAAAATTTAAATTCATCAGTAAAGGTATTTTCGGTAATTCATTGAAATTTTAAATAGAAATAATCAATAATTTTTAATAAGATATTCAAGTTATCCAACTTGTATAAGGTGCGGTGAACTAGAACACGTTAGGTATTTCCAATAATTCATTGAGATTTTAGAAAGGAATAATGACTAATTTTAGATTGAATAGTCGGACTATGCAACTAGAATTAGGTGCGGTGAACGTGGAGATCAAACACGTGATCTTCAAATCTTCAGTTTGACGCTCTCCTAAGAGAGCTATACCCGCTAATATTAAAAATGAAAATTCATAAGGTATTTCCGCTAATTCATTATATTTAAAAAAGAAATAATCATTAATTTTATATTCTATAAGCAAGTTAGGTTTTTAGATTGTATAATTAGGTAATAAACGTGTATTAGGTGCGTTGAACGTGGATAAAACACGTGTGACCTTCAAATCATCAGTCTAACAATCTCCCAACTGAGCTACTCTTGCTAACATTAAAAATGAATTTTCATCAGTAAAGGTATTGGGTACGCTTCTCGAAATTCAACAAAAGACAATAGTATTAGACCGAGATGCCAGATTTAAATATCGCTTCTAGAAAATTCAACAAAAGACATTGGGTACGTAGTTATAACACGACATTCCACCCATAAACAGATGGTCAAACAGAAATGCTCAAGCAAATATTGGAAGACATGTTGAGGGCATATGTGATGAATTTTGCAGGAAGCTGAGATGAGTACCTACCCCTTATGAAATTCGCTTATAATAATAGTTGCCAAGCCACCATACAAATTGCCACATACGAGGTTCTCTATGGACGAAGATTTCGATCCCCTATCTTTTGGGAAGAAGGGGGGCAAACGACAACTATTGGGCCACAGCTGGTGCAAATTACCAACGCCGCAGTCCAGAATATTAAAGCTAGGATATAAACCGCACAAAGCCGAGAGAAAAGCTATGCAGACCTAAGGCGCAAGGACATGGAATGGTAGGTAGGGGATCATATATTCCTAAAGGTAGCACCCCATGAGAGGGGTGCTCAGGTAGGGTTAAAAGGGGAAGCTAAGCCCTAGGTTTATCCGTCCCTTTGAGATATTAGAAAGGATTGGATTTGTGGCCTATAGAATCGGGCAATGCCCAAACTTGTCTGCAGTACATAATATCTTTCATGTATCCATACTAAGGAAGTATACCCTAGTTGAAAATCCGTCTATAAATTATGAATTAGGGTAGACTATTAGGGGTAAGAAGCAAGCTTAATCGAGTAACCAATCGAGAGATACAAGTTTTTTGTTTTGGGGTATCGTGTTCATGGATTTACCTCGAATTCGAGAACTATAGTCCACTATTCATTTTCAAACTTCCTGCACCTTCTAAATAAGTTTACCCCTAAGTTTGGTGAAGGAAAGAGGTTCATCAATAATCCATGTATCAAGTAAGTAGAACTATGTGAATAACATGCTAAATAAGTTGCTAGGATCCATACCCATAAGTAACCATTATCTGCCATTACCGATGTGTACTAAAAGGCCCCTATTCCTCTTTAGGTAGGATGTGCTACAATATGTATCATGAAAAGGATGTTATGATAGGCCTACCTTTCCCTTCGGCTAAACGAGATGTCCTGCACCACGATTTACCAGTAGGATTACATCATTATGACGACACCACTCATGTGTTCATGGGGAGAAAATTGAAGTTTATTTTAGGGGAAGGTTTTCAAGATCAGTATATGATACATGACACGATGACCTCTAAGTTCTAAGATCTTGAGGTCACGATTAAGAACCTACTAGTAGGCTACTTAATAAGCTTTACTCACTCCATGTTTATCATTTTTTTTTCAAGTAACTAAGATTTGGTCATGGATGAGAGCGGACTTTGGAGTTTGGGCCATGGACTAACCTTTGTTTTTAATCTAGTATTTTTTTTTTCTTCTTTTGAGTCTGCTTCTTATTTTGTGTTTGTAACGAGTATGTATATGTAACACCAAAAAATGAAGGAAATTAACTCCCATAAGAATAAGCCACTCATAAATGCAAGAACAAGGGACTTAGTAAACTGAGTACCCTAACAAGTGATTTTACTGCAAAAAAAGTAATTTTATCAATTATCAAAAATCTTTTCAGATTTGTAATTCCTTATCTAGAAGGAATGACAAGATTCAAAATAAGGGGAAAATGATCAAAGAAGTGATGAGGAATTTGTAGAAAAATTATGGATTTTTTGAGAAAAATAATAATAAAATATTTAAAAAGTGGCAAATTACCAAAATATCCCTAGAATAATGGATAATTATAGAAATGCCGCACGGATCATCACATCCAACAACTAGTATTCAAAGGCAAGGTCGGTAAGGCTATGATCGGAGTTGATATCTCCGAAAAATTATCCAGAAAGTTCAATCTCTAAATAACGAAGATTCTACAGCTCTCAATGTCGGTTTAAGCTCCTCCTACAAATTCTGAAGTAGGAGCAACAATACGGAATAAGAATCAAGAAAGGTCGATCACCCAATCGAAGGCAATAAGCGTTTAGATTATGGGTCTCCTACTCTCAAATTTCTTCCAAATTCGAGACCCAATCGAAGGCAATAAGCGTTTAGATTATGGGTCTCCTACTCTCAAATTTCTTCCAAATTCGAGAGCAATCCTCCACCATTTCTCTTTAAACTTCTAAATAACGTCTCTTTTATAGCTCTCAAGGTAGGTTTAAGCTCCTCCTATAAAGTCTGAAGTAGAAGCAACAATACGGAATAAGAATCGAGAAAGGTCGATCACCTAATCGAAGGCAATAAGCGTTTAGATTAGCAACAATACGGAATAAGAATCGAGAAAGGTCGATCACCTAATCGAAGGCAATAAGCGTTTAGATTATGGGTCTCCTACTCTCAGATTTCTTCCAAATTCGAGAGCAATCCTCCACCATTTCTCTTTAAACTTCTAAATAACGTCTCTTTTATATCTCTCAATATCGGTTTAAGCTCCTCCTATAAAGTCTGAAGTAGGAGCAATAATACGGAATAAGAATCGAGAAAGGTCGATCCCCTAATCGAAGGCAATAAGCGTTTAGATTATGGGTCTCCTACTCTCAGATTTCTTCCAAATTCGAGAGCAATCCTCCACCATTTCTCTTCAAACTTCTAAATAACGTCCCTTTTATATCTCTCAATATCGGTTTAAGCTCCTCCAATAGAGTTTGAAGTAGGAGCAACAATACGGAATAAGAATCGAGAAAGGTCGATCCCCTAATCGAAGGCAATAAGCGTTTAGATTATGGGTCTCCTACTCTCAGATTTCTTCCAAATTCAAGAGCAATCCTCCACCATTTCTCTTCAAACTTCTAAATAACATCCCTTTTATATCTCTCAATATCGGTTTAAGCTCCTCCAATAGAGTTTGAAGTAGGAGCAACAATACGGAATAAGAATCGAGAAAGGTCGATCCCCTAATTGAAGGCAATAAGCGTTTAGATTATGGGTGTCCTACTATCAGATTTCTTCCAAATTCGAGAGCAATCCTCCACCATTTCTCTTCAAACTCTATCAAATGGTTTTGGTTGTTGTAAAAACAATAGTAAAAAAACTTAACATGATAACTGCAAATAAATGAACTCCAAAGAAAACAAAAGTATTTTTAGTGGTAGAATTATGTTCCTTAGACTTTATTGCCCTAGTATGCCAAGTAATGGGAAAGTAATCGTGTATATTTTTATATCTAGAATTTTCATGATTGTCATTTGTATGAAGTGGCAGGTCTGCTACTCGAGACACATTACAAAATAGAAAAAGTAGTATAATATATTAAAAAGATAATGTTTCTAAATATTTGAGTTCATAATTATACAAATAGTATCATAATAAGGTCAATGAGGGGAATACACCAATTTTTGGGCAACAAAGTCAACCCAATGAAATTAGAAAAGAAATATGAAAACTTGAGTAGTGAAAAGTGTAAATTGGAAAGAATCTTAGTGGCCGAGGACAACGTAGTGTTATGAAAACTAGCTAGATTGAATCTTCAAAGATTAATGTAAATTTTGTGAAAATTGAGAGAAACCTTTTGAGCATGTTTGCAATGGCTTAGCCATACAGCAACAACGTGATGCTTCAAATACTCTTCCTTATGATTACATACTAATGGTTCGTGAGGTCAGAAGTCTTTCTTTAATGTTAAGGATATTTAATCCTAAATTATAACTTATCATATATATCATATTTGATATTTTATTATAGTATATTTGTCTTCTATTACAGCTCGCCATAGGTATCATGTTTGCCTTTTGTTACAGGCTCTTTTCATTTATTGTTATTTCCCTATCCTTTATAATTTATTTGATTATTTAAGAACTTCATTTAGGTGTGGTGGTTTCAGCAAATACATAGAGATTAGAAAACCTAGGATAGTGTGCTTACCAACAATGTGAAGTTAACATGACAATAATAATAGGTTCTAAAGCACAAAAACATGTGGATAAACTTAAAATATTGAGGCGCATAAAAGATATGGACCAGCAACTAATAATGATAGATCCACTACAAGGAATTTGGTCTAGTGGTATGATTCTCGCTTCGGGTGCGAGAGGTCTCGAGTTTGATTCTCAAAATGCCCCCAACAATTATATCAAATTGAAGCATGCAATATAATAAGATTTGAAATAGGTTTTTTAAACCTTGAACCAAGAAGTAATTCAGATGGATATTTGGAAAGAAAAAAAAAACTATATTTAATTATAATTTTCAAGTGTCTTTATAACATGTTAATTGAAGAAAACAAACAACAAGAAAAAATAAACAAAGGGAAATTCAGATGGATATTTGGAAAGAAAAAAAAACTATATTTAATTATAATTTTCAAGTGTCTTTATAACATGTTAATTGAAGAAAGCAAACAACAAGAAAAAATAAACAAAGGGAAATTTGTGTATGTATGATTCTCTTCAAATCTTGGAACAATGAGGATTCCTCTCCTTTCTTTACATCAAGACTTACTTTTTCGGGACTTGGACCATAAAAAGTCATCTACTCTTACTCCTACTCCCTTCTCTAAGAATCAACATAGCATAATCATTCCATGAAAGCATAATCATTCCACGAAGGCCGAGGTAGTCTTATAAAAAACGATGAGGGTACCACTTTCAAATCATTCCATTAGGACTTCCACTTTCTATTGTAGAATTTCTATGTGAATAGAGAATGAACCATATTCTTGGGATTTAAGATAGAGCCTCGAGCCTAACTTCAAAGGCATTACACAAATTGTTCTATGATATTTTTTCTAGGAACTCTTTGTTATATTGTCCGCTGAAGGTTTCAGGAAAGGGACACAGATTCTCTATTGCACTAATCTCTCAATAGAAGTTTTATCTAGGTCATCTGTCGTCACAATCCTTTTAAGGAAGATGCGCCCAATTAACCGGTGAACAATAACATTTAAAGAAGTTTCAGAGAGCGAGAAGAGGATTGTGATAGAAGTTGCTCTAGGTAAAACTTCTTTAAATGTCTTAGTCAATCATGACTTCATAATGAGGAGTCTCTTTGACAACAATAACATATGGACAACAAATTTCTTAGCCAATTGTGACGATCATGATTTCTCAAGACGTGTCGCCCAAATAACCGGTAAACAATAACATTGCCCAAATAACCGCCTTGGACAATAGATCGTTTACAAGAATGGCTGAGACATGCAACATGCAACCATAGGCAACACGTCTTAGGCAATCATGACTGTGACATCTGCCCCCACACAATTTATTGGATGAGGCTGAATTTAGGTCTCTCAATACGCTTCTAGCTAATCTCATAATGAGGAGTCTCTTCCAACCTACTAGGTGCTATTGAAAACCACTTCTCGGTTTGTTGAGTCTTCATGTCTTCTCTGTTCCTATCTTTCCTACTTTCTTCGCTTGAAACTTTTTCTTATTTGTATGACGTCATACCACCTTCTTCTGCTTGATGTCTTCTTGATCGAAATAATAACGTTTCAAGTTTCTAACGTGGACAACAAGGTTAGTCCGCATCCATAAGAGCAATTGGATTCTATATGATGTCTTCATAATCTTATGGATAACTTTAACTAGTTCATAATATTTTCACACCAGTCTTTGGTTCTTGTTGCTTTGAACTCGAAGTTGATCTGACCTTAACATATATGAACTCTTTATTTTTCTTGAAATTATTGTGGTTGACGCTTCCGACTGACCCTTCTCTTCATCCGTCTAGATGGTATTTCTATGTGAACATGGGTTGCTTCAGTGGTTTGTTTTTTTTCTCTCTTCTTCAGTATCTGACATTGTTTTTGTCTCTCCTGGTGGGGATAAATCCATTATCTGACCTTGTTTTTGTCTCTCCTGGTGAGGATAAATCCATTATCTGACCTTGTTTTTGTCTCTCCTGGTGGGGATAAATCCATTATCTGACCTTGTTTTGCGTCGTGGTGTTTATGTAGAGTTCTCATTGTGACTCTTAAGACAGGTAAAGCTTCCAATTTGACGGCGTTCATCTTTTCTGTATCTTGATGCCAAAGGATGTTAAAATATTTTGCATCAGTCTTCATCATGAGTTGTGGGTGGCTCTAGAGTTGACAATGGTGTTCCTTACTACTTTGTGCTTTATCCAGACCTCAACATACATAATATTTATATATTTATTTAACTATAACACATATAGTCCATGGAAGAATTGTAACTCTTATGCTCATTAATATTATAATGGCTACTACCTAAATTATAACCTAAAGTTGATAATTGATGTCCAATTAACCAACCCTAAATTTGTAATCATTGTGGAGTGATTGAAATTACAATGGAAGTAGTTTAAACTCCTAGTACCTTAACTCTATGTTATTGTCAACTTGAATGATGTGTAGGATATATTCTTAATTTACCTTAATATTTCATATTAAATTAAGCTTTTTTTAAAAATCACAATTAGACAACAACAAAGATGAACTTGGGTCGGTTTATTATTTTAAAGAATTTAATTCCAACCTATTCTAATGGACAAACGCTTTATTAGACTCTATTGTAAGATTTCACTTCATCAATTTAAGTAGCGTTCAACTACAGCTGCAAATATCAAATTCTTAAGTATTCATGAACAAAATCGGCCTAACAATGTCTCTTGGAACTATTTACCAAAGGTGTTAGAATGAGCAGTGTGGAAGGGTTGCCTTTAGATGCATTAGTACCAATTAAGGATGTCAATATCCTAGTAGTGCAAAATGCAGGAAGGTTCGTAGTTGAAAAGAATAACGAGAATAGTGGACATCGTTTCATCTACAAGCGTGTGGTGAATGGTCTGGTTGGTATGACTAGAAAACGTTGTCCTCGCAGAATTTATATTATTGTGATACAAGTTATAAATAACGATGTATTAAGAGGATATTTTGGAGATATATTAGTTAGAATATATCTGAGATATTTAGGGGGTTGTTAGTATAAATTTGATTAATCGTATATTTTATTTATTTACAAGATTTAGTTAGATATATTATTTTTTTCTATTTTCAGGTATTAGTTAATAGTTTGTATCTATTTAAACGTGGTAAACTTGAATGAAAATCATACACTTTTCCAATTCTATTTTCTATTTCTATCTCTTAACATGGTATCAGAGCCTCGATCGTGGTGTTCTTAAATATCAAAATTTCCTTTATGGCGGAATCAACCAAATCCAGCTTTAAAATTTCGGATGTTGATTTAACACATCCTTACTATATGCATCACTCTGATCAGCCAGGATATTCACTTGTTCCAATCAAATTAAATGGAGAAAATTACCAATCTTGGAGTAAATCAGTTATGCATGCTCTTATTGCCAAGAAGAAAATTGGCTTCATTGATGGCACAATTGAGGAACCGCCCCAAGATGCAAATTCAACCGAATTTGAACTCTGGAATCAGTGCAACAGTATGATAATATCTTGGTTAACTCATTCTATTGAAGCAGATATCGCTAAAAGCATTATTCACGCCAAGACAGCTCATCAAGTGTGGGTTGATCTTCGCGATCAATTCTCACAAAAGAATGCTCCAGCAATTTTTCAAATACAAAACTCGATAGCAACGATGTCACAAGGAACCATGGCACTGTCAACATATTTCACCAAGCTCAAAGCACTCTGGGATGAACTGGAAGCGTATCGCACACCATTTAAGTGTAATCAACGTCAAATACATATTGATCAACGCGAAGAAGACAAGTTGATGCAATTGCTCATGGGGCTCAACGAGTCTTATAAAACGGTGAGATCTAACATATTGATGATGTCTTCATTACCTAATGTGAGGCAAGCTTATTCATTACTTGTACAAGAAGAGATGCAGCGACAGGTAACTTTTGAACCTACTGAGAATTTCTCGATTGCATCAGCAGTGCAGAAGAAAACAACATATTCAAAATTCGCCAAGGACAAATCATGTGAACACTGCAATAAAAGTGGTCATACAATCAATGAGTGTCGAATTCTTAAGTTTCATTGTAAGTTTTGTGATAGAAGGGGACATACAGAAGATCGGTGTCGACAGAAAAATAATTCTACAAGGACAAGACAAGTCAATATACACAATCATCGTGGGTACCGATCATCTGCAAATATGGCCGATGTTTCACAGTTGAATACAGAAGAACAGTCACCTAATTCCATTCCAAATTTTTCTTCTGAGCAATTACGACAGATAGCACAAGACTTATCTGCAATCAATCAAAACCCTTCTGGTAATTCTGACAATCACATCAATGTTGCAGGTTTGTTCCCATATCTACATTATCTGTTAACTCTGCGAGTTCTAATTCATGGATTCCCGATAGTGGAGCTACGAATCATATAGTATCAAAATCTTCTGTTATGACTGATCCAAAGGCTGCCATCATGTCTACAATAAATTTGCGTAATGGAGAGACAGCACGTGTGTCACATACTGGCAATATTTCCCTTAGCCCTAACCTTAAGTTAAATAACGTTTTATGTGTGCCTTCATTCAATTTAAACCTAATGTCGATCAGCAAACTTACCAATAACTTGAAATGTTATGTCACCTTCTATCCTGATTCTTGTGTTATGCAGGACTTGGCTACGGGGAAGATGATTGGCTCGGGTAAACAATTTGGAGGTCTCTATCATATTTCTTCATCTCCAATCAAATCTTCAGCTCATCAAGTATCTCAATCATCTGATTTGTGGCATTTACGTCTAGGTCATCCTTCTTTTTCTCGTTTTAAATTTCTAGCTGATCAATTGCATCTTAATAATGCGAGTTATTCTCATAATTGTAGTATCTGTCCGTTAGCAAAACAAACTAGGTTGTCTTTCCCAAGAAGTTCAATAACAACCCATTCTGCCTTTGATCTGATACATTGTGATGTTTGGGGACCACATAAAATTCCTACCCATTCTGGTTTGCGTTTTTTTCTCACTATTGTTGATGATTTTACTCGATGTACTTGGGTTTTTCTAATGCAACATAAGTCAGAAGTACATCATTTGTTAATGAACTTTGTTAATTTTGTTCAAACTCAATTTCATACTACTATCAAGATAGTTCGATCAGACAATGGGACTGAGTTCCTATCTTTGCAACCATTCTTTACTTCTTGTGGTATTGAATTTCTGCGCACTTGTGTCTATACTCCACAACAAAATGGAGTCGTAGAACGTAAGCATCGCCATATCCTAAATGTAGCTAGGTCTCTTCTTTTTCAGTCACAGGTTTCACTTAATTTTTGGGAAGAGTGCGTTTTAACGGCTGTTTATCTTATAAATAGAACGCCATCACCAGTGTTATCTAACAAGACACCCTTTGAAGCACTCTACAAACGATCACCTACATTTCATCATCTTAAAGTTTTTGGTAGTAAATGTTATGCAACTATAGTACATCCTAAGCAAAAATTTGAACCTCGGGCAATTCCTTGTGTTTTCGTAGGATATCCTTGTGATCATAAAGGTTACAAATTGTATGACATGCAATCTCACAAATTCTTTATCAGCCGTGATATTAAATTTTGTGAAGATGATTTTCCTTTTTCATCAGCTTCACAAACTTCGACATTAGCTCCTTCGACTCCTGTTGTTCCACTTCATGATCCATCCTACTTAAGCATCCATCCTCCACCTTCCATTCCTCCTTCACCTCCGATCCCTTCACCTACTACTTCGTCGTCTCCTCCACCTTCTCCAGATTTGCCCACTGATTCCAATCCTATCCCGCCTGATACATCAGCTCCACTCCGACGTTCTACTCGCACTAAACAGCCTCCAGCTTGGCATAAGGATTATGAGATGTCTTCTGGAGCCAATCATTTAACCTCTAGCTCAAGTCCCGGCACTGGCACCAGGTATCCCCTTCATCATTACCTTTCATTCTCTCGTTTTTCTCCTACTCAACGTGCTTTTCTAGCTCTTATTACATCCCAGACAGAACCTAAAACCTATGACGAGGCAGTTGGCGACCCTTTATGGCAGCAGGCTATGAATGATGAAATTGCAGCTTTGGAACGTAATCATACATGGTCTCTCGTTCCTCTACCACCTGGTCATAAAGCTATTGGTTGTCGCTGGGTGTACAAAATTAAATACAACTCTGATGGTTCTGTTGAACGTTATAAAACTCGACTTGTAGCAAAGGGATACACTCAGGTTGAAGGTATTGATTACACAGAAACATTTTCCCCTACAACAAAACTTACTACACTTCATTGCTTACTCACTGTTGCTGCTGCTCGAAAATGGTTCACCCATCAGTTGGATGTTCAAAATGCCTTTCTCCATGGTAATCTAGACGAGGAATTTTATATGTCTTTACCACCAGGTCTTCGCCGATAGGGGGAGAATACAGTATGTCGGCTCCATAAATCTCTTTATGGATTAAAACAGGCTTCTCGCAATTGGTTCTCCATATTTTCTACAACTATACAAAATGCAGGCTACACTCAGTCCAAAGCAGACTACTCTTTGTTTACCAAGAGTAAAGGTACTTCTTTCACTGCAGTTCTAATCTATGTTGATGATATTCTGTTGACAGGCAATGATCTCAAAGAAATGCAATATCTCAAGACTAGTTTACTCCAAAAATTTCTTATCAAAGATTTAGGAAATTTGAAATATTTTCTAGGCATTGAATTTTCTCGGTCTAGAAAAGGAATTTTTATGTCTCAAAGGAAGTATGCTCTAGACATCCTTCAAGACACAGGCCTTACACGAGCACGTCCAGACAAATTTCCTATGGAGCAAAATCTGAAACTTTCTTTAACTGAAGGAGAGAAATTGAACGATCCAAGTAAATATAGACGGTTGATTGGCAGATTAATATATTTGACTGTCACTAGGCCTGACATAGCTTATTCAATTCGTATGCTTAGCCAATTTATGCATGAACCAAGAAAACCACATTGGGAGGCAGCTCTTCGAGTTCTGAGGTACATCAAAGGCACTCCTGGTCAAGGACTCCTACTGCCATCTGAAAACAATTTAAGATTACAAGCATAGTGCGATTCTGACTGGGGTGGTTGTCGAACTTCCAGACGGTCTATTTCTGGGTTCTGCATTTTCCTTGGAAATTCAATTATTTCTTGGAAGTCTAAAAAGCAGACTAATGTGTCCAGATCATCAGCAGAAGCCGAGTATCGAGCTATGGCAAATACTTGTTTAGAGTTAACTTGGTTAAGATACATTCTTCAAGACTTGAATGTTCCACTGTCCGAACCAGCATTATTATATTGTGATAATCAAGCAGCATTACATATAGCAGCCAATCCAGTTTTTCACGAACGTACGAAACACATTGAAATAGATTGTCATATAGTTCGAGAAAAGTTACAAGCTGGAATCATCAAACCGTGCTATATTTCGACCAAAATGCAATTGGCAGATGTTTTTACTAAAGCTCTGGGAAGACAGCAATTTGACCTTTTGAAGGACAAGTTGGGTGTGATCGACATACACTCTCCACTTGAGGGGGAGTATTAAGAGGATATTTTAGAGATATATTAGGAGATATTTAGGGAGTTGTTAGTATAAATTTGATTAATCGTATATTTTATTTATTTACAAGATTAAGTTAGATATATTATTTTTTTCTATTTTCAGGTATTAGTTAATAGTTTGTATCTATTTAAACGTGGTAAACCTGAATGAAGATCATACACTTTTCCAATTCTATTTTCTATTTCTATCTCTTAACACGATGATATTCCTTGGTCTTTTATTACAAAGGTGCAAAACTTTCTTTTTGTGCATGTGATATATCCATCGCCACCTACTTATAAACTCTCATCTATTAAAGAAGTTCTCGAGTTCCTTGTCCCCAAGTAGCAATAAAACTACTAGAATACTATCTCTACTTATATAAGCCCTCTCTCTCTCTCGAAATATGTGTGTGTGTTTGTGGGTGTATTACTCTCTTTTATTAATGAAATATGGCATAGTCATAATGATATTATGAGTATCTTTTATATCCCTCCCTTCCTTATCGCTATATAAAGAATATGAAGTGTACAAGTAATTTGTTACTTTTGAACTTAAAATGCTTATAATTCAATTTATCTTTGTTATCAACAATAATTATCAAACAGTATATAATTTGGTCCAAGTAAGGTCGCTTCTCTTCTCATTTCCTGTATGATATCATAAAACAAAATCGAGCGGAAGGGTTAACGATAAAATGATAACAAAAACTCATTCATCGAACTAACTATAAAGGAAGGGTTGGTTGGAAACCATTTCTATACTTCTTTGCTTTAATCATCAGTAACTAAATATATAAAAGAACAACAGAATATGGCATGCCCAATCAAAACATAAAAAATTTCTTGTCATGTTATAGTTAATGAATATGGTATGCACAAAGATCCGACGTCACACTTCATGATTGGAGACCAATACAGTGAACTATAATCGTACATACCGTCCTTTGGTCCAATTATGTCAAGCAAATGTTGCAGCAAGCAAAGAGTTTTTAATAAGTTCACTATTGCAAAGAGCTCGGTTTAAGACACAAATATCTCTGAAGTGAAAGGCGCACCAATTCAATGAGATTTAAGTATCCATGAATAAGACGCATGATATAGCTTGTAAACGAAACGATGTCCATGACTCTTTGTTATTTTCTTCCACTACAAACCTTCTAGCCTCTTGCACTTTTTTTGTCATTGACATCTTTTATTGAAATTAGAATTGAAGGAAACACTTCTCCACAACTCATTATGGAACACCTTTGATAGATAGTTTCAACAGATTTACTCTGCCGAGGAATACTTTAAAATTCGATATTTATAGTGAACGATACTTAAATTGATGAAGTGAAATCTTGCAACAGAGTTAATAAATCGTTTGTCTATTAGAAGAGAGCTTGGAATTAAATTCTTTATAGTTGGGATAAAGGATGTTTTAGTCAAACCAAGTATACTTTTTAGTTTTAAAATAAATTAATTTTTTAGTTTAAAATAAATTGATTTTTTAGTTTTAATTTTATTCGAAATAAATTAATTTTGATGTGGTGTTATGTATTTTAATAAAATTAATATCAACTTAAGCAACAAAAATTTGTATTTTTAAAAAAATTATAAGCGAAATTAATAAAAATACCATTGAACTTTGAACTTTATAAAAAAAAATACTCATATTTTTTTTTTTTTAAATACCGTTGAATTTTCAAAAAAAAAAAAAAGCTTCAAAACTACTTTTTAACTTTCAAAAATGGTTTAAAAAAAGAAGGATGGAGAGAATTGTGTTCATGAGGAGAAAACTGAAGGTTATTTTAGGGGAAGGTTTTCAAGATCTGTATAAGATCTTGAAAACATATCAAGAAGTAATATCCTAGCTTAAGCACGCGATTAAGAACCTACTAGTAGGCTACTTACTAAGTTTTACTCACTCCATGTTTATCATTTTTTTTTCAAGTAACTAAGAGCGGACTTTGGAGTGTGAGCCTTGGACTAACCTTTGTTTTTAATCTAGTATTTTTTGTTCTTTTGAGTCTGCTTTTATTTTGTGTTTGTAACGAGTATGTGTATGTAACACCCAAAAATGAAGGAAATTAGCTCCCATAAGAATAAGCCACTCATGAAAGACCTAAAGGATAGAAAGGAAAAAAATTAAAGACCAAGGAGGGACTTAGTCAAGTGAGTATACTAATAAGTGATTTGAAGGAGTTAAAAGGCCTTTTGAAAAAGGATTTGAAAGAAAAAAGTAAATGAAAAGGGAAAAAAAGTCATTTTATCAATTATCAAAAATCTTTCGTAATTTGTAATTTCTTCTCTAGAAGGAATCTCAAGATTCAAAATAAGGGGGAAATGATCAAAAAGGGATGAGGAATTTATAGAAAAATTATGGATTTTTTGAGAAAAATAATAATAAAATATTCAAAAAGTGGAAAATGACCAAAATACCCCTGGAAGAATGGATAATTACAGAGATGCCACTATAATTAGAATCAGAGCATCTACCATGCCCATCTGAGAAAAATCCTTCGAACTCAAATCTCAACCGTCGGATCTCCTCCAAAATTTGATATGATCTAGAACGAACACGCACGGATCATCACATCCAACGACTAGTATTCAAAGCCTAAGTCGGTAAGGCGAATATCAGAGTTGATATCTCCGAAAAATTATCCAAAAAGTTCGATCTCTAAATAATGAAGATTCTGGAGCTCTCAAGTTCGGTTTAAGATTCTTCTATAAAGTCTAAAGTTGTAGCAACACTATGGAATAAGAATCGAGAAAGGTCGATCCTCCAATCATAGGCAATAAGTGTTTAGATTATGGGTCTCCTACTCTCAGATTTCTTCCAAATTTGAGGGCAATCCTACACCATTTCTCTTCAAACTTCTAAATAATGAAGAATCTGGAGCTCTCAATGCCGGTTTAAGCTCCTCCTATAAAGTCTGAAGTATGAGCAACAATACGAAATAAGAATTGTGAAAGGTTGATCCCCCAATCGAAGGAAATAAGCGTTTAGATTATGAGTTTCCTACTCTCAGATTTCTTCTAAATTCGGGAGCAATCCTCCATCATTTCTCTTCAAACATATTCCTACAGTTTCTCAACAAGATTACCCACAAGTTCTATGAAGAAATAGAGTGTTGAAAGTACCCAGAAGCCATTCCCCCAATTCAATCTACCATTTAAGAACTTCAATCGAAACTTGAAAATCCAATCCGAGGATACATGATGACTCATTGAGCAAGAATGATTCCAATTAGTTTCTGCACATCCAATGAATGCTTCCATAGAAGACCTCGAAAAAAAATAACCTCGAGAGCATGCCGAATGGAAGGAAATAGGTTTCGAAATTAAATTGGGGATAAGAGTCGAATTCCTATCTATGATCTCTTTTCATTCAAATTAAGGATTCCTCTAGCTTCAGAGGAAGAAGTTGAGTAAACTTGATGAAGGAATCGAGAGCTGAAACGTTGTAGAACAAGCTACCGACGAGATTGAAAATCTGGCGTTTAGAGTGAGTTGCATACCGAGAACGATTTCTGGAAATTAAGGTCCTACACTTAAAGACGTTCCTCCAATCTAATTTCTTTAGCCTGAAAAAAGGATATGGAAGTGGTTCAATGAAGAAATAGGGCCTTGAAACCCCTAGAATCGGCTACCCAATAAGAAATCATTTGTTTTATCTCTAGCGATAAATCAGATTTTGGATGAACTTTGGAAGCGAATATCTTAGGCTACGTTCCACAAGAAGGTATCAAATAAATCCCTAGCCCTTTCTTGTAACATCCATCTTTAAGTTTCACGAAGAAATCGAGGAGAAAAACGCTATAAATGTGGTTGTACAGGCCGAGTTTCAGATGGTGGCGAGGCGAAAAATGCGCATCTTCTACCTGTTCAGAGGAAGAAAACGATGATACGGCCAGTTCAACTGAACTGTCCAAGTCAACTCAAAATTTGATCTTTTCTCTGGTTTTCTCAATTTTAACCCCATTTCAGACCGATTCTCAAGAAAAACATTATGGTTTCATAAACTAGATACAATAAGGAGTATGTGGAAGGAAATTTGAAGTAATTTAGATACTTGAAGCTCAAGAATGGAGGTCCCAAACGTTGACGACGAGGTAAGTAGCCCCCTTGGACTCTTTGTTAAGAAATACTTGTAGAATTCGTTTGGATTTTCATATGAACCCTAAACCAAGTATGAATTAAGGATATATGAAAGAAAAACCCAAAGAACCGTGAGTTAAGACCCTGAGCCGATCAAATAGTTCTAGATTTAAGTAACATTAAAATAACCCACTATATGAGCTCCGCTGCCTATCATATTTTAATACTGAGCATATTATAGCATGTTAAGGTTAGATATGAAATTTGGTGGTCATTGGATAAGGATAAGTAGGTAAACCAAGAAACAATGTAAAATGACTATAATGCCACTAAGGTAATTTACCTTCGTTTCATGACCTAGATGACCTTCAAATGCTATGAAACACTTCAGTAGATCTTATTTTATGAAATGTTGTATGAATCTTTATCCCGAGAGGTTATAAAAGGTAATGAAGTTTGGGAGTTATTCGAAACCAAGATATGGGAGAAAATGCTCATCATGATCCATATGACTTTACATGGTAGGATATAACTAAAGTGGTATCCATGAAATAATAGCTTCCCCACATGTACCCTTGGTCTCTAATAGATACTATGTGCACAATATCATGCTGGGCTATTCCTAAGAACTTATAAGTTCCAAGCTTGACCCAAGACGTTATGCATAAACCTAAGATCACCAAGAATCCAAGAAAATACCTAGGTTAATGCACCAATATCATGCTTAACAAGTTGCTAGGGTCCATGCCTGAAGTAACCATTATCTCAATTATTATCTCCCTTACCAACCACAATTTGCTGAATACATGATGTTGTTCCTCCTTATGCCAAAGTAAATTTGTGTTTTCGCCCTGCACCACAAACATGTTATTCCTCCTTATGCCTCAAAGTAAATTTGTGTTTTCGCATCGAATGCTAAGTAACACCCTTTTTAAAAAATGTCTTAGGTTGTCGTTACTTGTTCTGGGATCTTGCATCAAGGTGATTTCTTAAAGGTCCTACCAGGAGTTGAACCCAGGTCGTTGGATTCAAAGTCCAAAGTGTTAATCACTACACCATAGAACCCCTTGTAAAATTTTGTTTTGGAATGGTTTTCCTATTTTATGCAGATTCCACGAGTCAAACTCAAGTTATTGAATTCAAAGTTCTAGAGCTATTTTATCTAACTCGTTGTAATCTTGAGCACCTTTAGAGTGGTTGCAGAAGTAACCCTCTAGTGTTGATGGAAGCTCTTAGAGAACATCAAATTTTATATATTTCTTATAGTTAATTTATATATTGTTCTATATTACAAAAAAATTGAAATAATACTTTACATCCCAGTCTTTCTTTCTTCCATGCAAAACTTAACATGAAAACTATATTATTTCAATATTCCTTCGAGAAACCAGGGGTGAAAACTATATTATTCAATCCCTCCATTATTGCTTCTACTTTGCGTGAAAATTCTTCCACTAAATCATGTTACTAACTAGTTGGTTTGGTTCGGTTCAATTCTTGGGACCACTAGATTGAATCGACCTAGCTCAATTAAACTCTTGATAATATAAAAATCATAAGTTTCCTAAATTTAACCCCTAATTTTGTGTGTCTAGCTCAAAGAAATTGTGGTCTAGTGGAGGACTTTGGAATAAGGTTTGGAATTGGTAATTATTCTTATTTCTTTTCCTTTAGACACTCGTGGTCAAGAGGAAATCGAACAAAGTGTCTGTCTAAAATAAAAGGGCCCAACCAGATGACCTCAACTGATGACCTCTTTATCTGAAGTCAAATGCTCTACCACTAAGCTATGGACCCATTTTGCATGATTTCAACCTTGGTTACCCCTTCTACAGAGTGTCAATCCAAATGTGTAAAAAATGTCTGTCCAAAATAGAAGGGCTCAACCAAGTTCAAACGGGTGACCGGTCAAATTCTCTACCACTGAGCCATTGACCCATTTTGTAGGATTTTAACCTTAGTGACCCCTTAGACATAGTGTTGGTCCAAAAAGTCTAACAAATTTCTATCCAAGACAGAAGGGCCCAACTAGGTTTGAATTGGTGACCTCTTGATCTGCAGTCAAATGCTCTAACATTGAGCTATGGACTCATTTTGTATGAACTCAACCTTAGTGACCCCTTCTGCAGATTATCAGTCCAAAAGTGACCCTACCGAAAGTCAGTCTCATCCTACAACGTTGAGTTTATGAAGAGCCTGTTGATAGAGATATGGACAAATTGTGTAAGGGCAGATGTCGCGGTCATGATTGGCCAAGGCGTGTTGCCTGTGGCTACATGTTAGATGTCTCAACTATTCTTGTAAATGATTTATGGTTCATGGTGGCATGCTCATTCCAAACCCCTTTTACTTGCTTTCATCTTAGATATGTCTTTACTATTATTGTTGTGCCAATATGGGGTGTATGATTAGTCCTCAAAATCATATCTACACCCATCACGACTAAAATTTCTCAAAATGTACTATAAGAGACCGTGACTAGTTGTTGTTTGTTCACTTTTAGCTTATAACATTGCTCTATTTGAAATTGTTTTTAACGTATTTTCTCGCTCACGTTTTCTAAAGTATTTCTTCTAAACGTGATTTGAGCATACACTGCTATTGTTCGTTCAGTCTAAATTTTGCATGGTTGACTTGTTCATTGAATTAGAACAAATGTCACATAATCATTGTCTCACTACTGCAAGAGTGCGATTGTGACACTTGTCTTCTGTCCAGTTGTGGGTCGCATCTTTTGACTAGTTACATGAGTTTGGTTTAGAGCATACATGTAGGTTGAAAAAGAAATGGTTGGATGCGGACTGCGAACAAGGGTTGGGCCACGGAAGATTTTTTTTTTTAACCACATATGGACTTTAGGCTAGTGAGTCTTAAATTTGGGTTCGTTTGAAAAATTTTGGTTCATTTTTTAGTTCAAACGAACCCAAATTAAACCTACTAGTTCCTTATTCCTTGCACGACTTACTCCTATTCTCTATTCTGCCTCTTCTTGCTCTCTGAAACTTCTCTAAAGGATATTCTTCATCGATTATTTAGGAGCATCTTCCTTATAAGGATTGTGACCACAAATGACCTATGTAGAAAATTTGTACCCCCTTTCCTAAATCTTTTAGCGGACAACATACCCAAAATAGATGCGATGACTAGACTTCACTACACCTCATCTCACTCCCCCCCC